>NW_022261979.1:16010330-16170894 GCF_002021735.2 Oncorhynchus kisutch
CTATTTTTGTTTCATCAGACCAGGGGACATTTCTCCAAAAAGTATGATCTTTGTCCCCATGTGCAGTTGCAAACCGTAGTATGGCTTTTTTATGGCAGTTTTGAACCAGTGGCTTCTTCCTTGCTGAGAGGCCTTTCAGGTTATGTTGATATAGGACTCGTTTTACTGTGGATATAGATACTTTTGTACCTGTTTCCTTCAGCATCTTCCCAAGGTCCTTTGCTGTTGTTCTGGCATTGATTTGCACTTTTCTCACCAAAGTACCTTCCTGAGTGGAATGACGGCTGCATGGTCCCATGGTGTTTATACTTGCATACTATTGTTTGTACAGATGAACGTGGTACCTTCAGGCATTTGGAAATTGCTCCCAAGGATGACCCAGACTTATGGAAGCCTACTATTTTTTTCTGAGGTTTTGGCTGATTTCTTTTGATTTTCCCATGATGTCAAGCAAAGAGGCACTGAGTTTGAAAGTAGGCATTGAAATACATCCTCAGGTACACCTCCAATTGACTCAAATAATGTTAATTAGCCTATCAGAAACTTCTAAAACCATGATATCATTTTCTGGAATTTTCCAAGCTGTTTAAAGTTAGTCAATTTAGTGTATGTAGTAATCTTCTGACCCACTGGAATTGTGATACAGTGAATGTAAGAGAAATAATCTGTCTGTAAACAATTGTTGAAAAAATGACTTGTCATACACAAAGTAGATGTCCTAACCAACTTGCCAAAAGTATAGTTTCTTAACAAGAAATTTGTGGAGTGGTTGAAAAACGAGTTTTAATGACTCCAACCTAAGTGTATGTAAACTTCAGACTTCAACTGTACACACATACATACATATATTTACACATATCTTGTTTTAAAAAATATGTTCCTCTATTACACCTTACTCCTCTATTACACCTTGCGGGCTGCCGCAGAATTCTATGGCACGTTATTTTAACTGCCATTGTTTCCATTAATGCTAGTTAGTGCTAGTTTGACCAGCAGAGGGCATCTTTAAGAAGTATTTGATAGCCTTATATATTGGCTGGACTAGAACATGTAAAACCTTTTTTTTTGCAAGAACATAGTACACAGGATTGATTTTAAGAAATGTAGCTTAATTAAAAACAAAACACAAAACCCTCAGGGTTTCCGTTAGGATGGAACGGAAAATATCGCGCTGTACAACGTGATGGTCGGAAGTAGGCTATAGTACTAAGAGCATAACATTTCCACAACCTAATTTTAGTCTAATCAATACTCAAACAGAGATGCAGTGAAAACAGGCCTATGATAAAAACACACAGATGCTGCATACATTAAAAATAAATAAGACCCCTTTTAACCTCTCTAGGGTATGTGGGATGCTAGCGTCCCACCTGGCCTTTTAACCTCTCTAGGGTATGTGGGATGCTAGCGTCCCACCTGGCCTTTTAACCTCTCTAGGGTATGTGGGATGCTAGCGTCCCACCTGGCCTTTTAACCTCTCTAGGGTATGTGGGATGCTAGCGTCCCACCTGGCCTTTTAACCTCTCTAGGGTAATGGGATGCTAGCGTCCCACCTGGCCTTTTAACCTCTCTAGGGTATGTGGGATGCTAGCGTCCCACCTGGCCTTTTAACCTCTCTAGGGTATGTGGGATGCTAGCGTCCCACCTGGCCTTTTAACCTCTCTAGGGTATGTGGGATGCTAGCGTCCCACCTGGCCTTTTAACCTCTCTAGGGTATGTGGGATGCTAGCGTCCCACCTGGCCTTTTAACCTCTCTAGGGTAATGGGATGCTAGCGTCCCACCTGGCCTTTTAACCTCTCTAGGGTATGTGGGATGCTAGCGTCCCACCTGGCCTTTTAACCTCTCTAGGGTATGTGGGATGCTAGCGTCCCACCTGGCCAACATCCAGTGAGATTGCAGAGCGCCAAATTCAAATACAGAAATACTCATTATGAAAATTCAGAAAAGATACAACTATTTTACATAGGTTTAAAGATTAACTTCTTGTGAATCCAACCACGGTGTCAGATTTCAAAAATGCTTTACAGGGAAAGCATACCTTACTATTATTTGAGAACATAGCACAGCAGACAAATCATTACAAACAGTAACCAGCCAAGTAGAAGAGTTACACAAGTCAGAAATAGAGATAAAATGTATCACTTACCTTTGATGATCTTCATATGGTTGCACACAGAAGACATTCATTTATTCAATAAATGTTCCTTTTGTTCGATAATGTCTCTCTTTATTTCCAAAAACCTCAGTTTTGTTCGCAGGTTTTCTTCAGTAATCCACAGGCTCAAACGCAGTCACAACAGGCAGACAAAAAAAATCAAAATTGTATCCGTAAAGTTCATAGAAACATGTCAAACGATGTTTATATGCAAACCTCAGGTTGTTTTTAGCCTAAATGATCGATAATATTTCAACCGGACAATAACGTTGTCAATATAAAAGGTAAACAAGAAAGGCACTCTCGGTCGAGTGCATGAAAAAGCTCTGTGACACGGCAGGGTCCACTCATTCAGACTGCTCTTACTCCCAAATTTTTCAGAATACAAGCCTGAAACAATTTCTAAAGACTGTTGACGTCTAGTGGAAGGCATAGGAACTGCAATTTGAGTCCTAAATCAATGGATACTGTAATGGCATTGAATAGAAAACTACAACAAACAAAAAACTCCAACTTCCTGAATGGATTTTTCTCAGGTTTTCGCCTGCCAAATCAGTTCTGTTCTGTACCCACAGACATATTTTAACAGTTGTGGAAACTTTACAGCGTTTTCTATCCCAGTCGGCTAATTATATGCATAACCTATCTTCTGGGCCTGAGTAGAAGGCAGTTTAATTTGGGCACGCTTTTCATCCAAAATTCATCCAAAATTCCAAATGCTGCCCCCTACCCTCGAGAAGTTAACAGCACATTACTCAACACTAGCGAGACTCATGTCGCCTACGGTTGGCCTACAGTATATCTAAACGTCTTTTTTTCAATGACACGCCTCTCCACCAATAATTGTATTTAGAGATTAGGAGGATTCTAAATTAATATCAATTAGTATATTTGAGTTTAACCACAATATTTGTTGGAAATTTGTTCTGTCTTTTCTGGTATATTAAATTGAAATACAACCAACTTTCTATGGATTATTTTAAAATAGCGATATTTGGGAGATGATTTCCTTTTCAAATAACTGAAAGTGAGAGGTTGTACTCTGAATAAAGGGAAAAAGGCCATTCTTGAACAAAGGTTGAGACATTCTTACTAATTTGCTAGAGAACCAGTTTGGATTGAAGTATAACTTCTGTATGACTGAAGCCTTTAGTGAGGTCTAATGCTTTAATATTTAAACATTTCTGTCGTCTGAATTCATATTCATTATATAAATAGGCTTGTTAATTTTTTCTGGCTTGCCGTTCCAAAAAAAGGAAAATTATTTCCCCAAATAATAAAAACAAATCTGTTCGCTAGGTGTAGCCAAGACCATAAGCAAATACACTGGTAAATAACAGAAGAGTTAATCAGGGTGAACTGGTATATAACTAAAGAGTTAATCAGGGTAAACTGGTATATAACAGAAGAGTTCATCAGGATAAACTGGTATATAACAGAAGAGTTAATCAGGGTAAACTGGTATATAACTAAAGAGTTAATCAGGGTAAACTGGTATATAACAGAAGAGTAAATCAGGGTAAACTGGTATATAACTAAAGAGTCAGGGTAATGTCACGCCCTGGCCATAGATAGGCTTTTAGGCCAGGGTGTGACTGGGGTGGGCATTCTAGTTTCTTTATTTCTATGTTTTCTGTTTCTATGTTTTTTGCCGGGTATGGTTCTCAATCAGGAACAGCTCTCTATCGTTGTCTCTGATTGGGAATCATACTTAAGCAGCCTGTTTAGCCATGTTAGTTGTGGGTAGTTGACTTTGTTAGTGGCCTATATAGCCCTAGTAAGCTTCACGTTAGTTTAGTTGCTTGTTTTTGTTGGCGACATTCATAATAAAAAGAAATGTACGCTCACCACCCTGCACCTTGGTCCGGTCATTTCCCTGACAGAACTACCCACCACAAACGGACCAAGCAGTGTGGTAAGGAGCTCTGGACATGGGAGGACATCATGAATGGGAAAGGATCCTGGACGTGGGAGGAGATCCTGGCAGGAAAGGATCGCCTGCCGTGGGAGCAGGTGGAAGCAGCGAGGAAGGCGGAGGCAGCGAGTAAAAGGGTCCAGGATTACACAGGGTCACGGCTGGCACGAAAGACCGGGAGGCCACTCCAAAAAATGTTTTGGGGGGCACACAAGGATATTGGCTGAGAGGTTGGAGACCTGAGCCAACTCCTCGTGCTTACCATAGGGAGTGTGGTACTGGTCAAGCACCGTGTTATGCAGTGGAGCGCACAGCATCTCCAGTGCATGTTCACAGCCCTGTGCGCTACATTCCAGCTCCCCGCATCGGCCGGGCTAGAGTGGGCATCCAGCCAGGACGGATGGTGCCGGCTCAGCGCATCTGGCCGCCAGTGTTTCTCTACAGCCCAGGATATCTTGTATCGGCTCTGCGCACTGTGTCTTCAGTGCGTCTGCACAGCCCAGTGCGTCCTGTGCCAGCGCCCCGCATTTGCCGGGCGAAAATAACCATCCAGCCAGGAAGGGTTGTGCCAGCTCTATGCTCGAGACCTCCAGTGCGCCTCCACGGCCCAGTGTATCCGGTGCCTACTCCAAGAACCAAGCCCAGCCTGGTGAGTCCTGTGCCTGCTCCCAGAACCAAGCCTCCAGTATGTCTCCCCAGCCTGGTGAGTCCTGTGCCTGCTCCCAGAACCAATCCTCCTGTATGTCTCCCCAGCCTGGTGAGTCCTGTGTCTGCTCCCAGAACCAATCCTCCAGTATGTCTCCCCAGCCTGGTGAGTCCTGTGCCTGCTCCCAGAACCAATCCTCCAGTATGTCTCCCTAGCCTGGTGAGTCCTGTGTCTGCTCCCAGAACCAATCCTCCAGTATGTCTTCCCAGCCTGGTGAGTCCTGTGTCTGCTCCACGTACCAGGCTGCCTGTACGTCTCCTCACTCCAGTGATGATCCATGGTACGAAGCCTCCAGTGAGGAGTCATGGCCCGAAGCCTCCATTGATGATCCATAGCACGAAGCCTCCAGTGATGATCCATGGCACGAAGCCTCCAGTGATGATCCATGGCACGAAGCCTCCAGTGATGATCCATGGTACGAAGCCTCCAGTGATGATCCATGGTATGAAGCCTCCAGTGATGATCCATGGTATGAAGCCTCCAGTGATGATCCATGGTACAAAGCCTCCAGTGATGATCCATGGCCCGAAGCCTCCAATGATGATCCATGGCACAAAGCCTCCAGTGATGATCCATGAGGCATACCTGATGGTTGTATGAGGCATACCTGACAGATACTTGGAGAATCACCTTGACATGCAAGGCCTGCCAACTTGTCAGCCAGCCTCAATAACATAACACCTGAACATTGGACTAAACATTCCTCAGACAGTAGAGGGTCGTGACTGACTTTTGCTTGGCACCAGCTAGTAGCTACAACTGATCTGTTCCTTCAGACTGGAGGAAAACACAGCTAGGAGCTACAACTGATCTGTTCCTTCAGACTGAAGGTAAACACAGCTAGTAGCTACAACTGTCTGTTCCTTCAGACTGAAGGTAAACACAGCTAGGAGCTACAACTGATCTGTTCCTTCAGATTGAAGGTAAACACAGCTAGGAGCTACAAACTGATCTGTTCCTTCAGACTGGAGGAAAACACAGCTAGGAGCTACAACTGATCTGTTCCTTCAGACTGGAGGAAAACACAGCTAGGAGCTACAACTGATCTGTTCCTTCAGACTGGAGGAAAACACAGCTAGTAGCTACAACTGATCTGTTCTTTCAGACTGGAGGTAAACACAGCTAGTAGCTACAACTGATCTGTTCCTTCAGAAGGGAGAAAAACACAGCTAGTAGCTACAACTGATCTGTTCCTTCAGACTGGAGGAAAACACAGCTAGGAGCTACAACTGATCTGTTCTTTCAGACTGGAGGAAAACACAGCTAGGAGCTACAAACTGATCTGTTCCTTCAGACTGGAGGAAAACACAGCTAGGAGCTACAACTGATCTGTTCTTTCAGACTGGAGGAAAACACAGCTAGGAGCTACAAACTGATCTGTTCCTTCAGACTGGAGGAAAACACAGCTAGGAGCTACAACTGATCTGTTCCTTCAGAAGGGAGGAAAACACAGATAGGAGCTACAACTGATCTGTGCCTTCAGACTGGAGGAAAACACAGCTAATAGCTACAACTGATCTGTTCTTTCAGAAGGGAGAAAAACACAGCTAGTAGCTACAACTGATCTGTTCCTTCAGAAGGGAGGAAAACAGAGCTAGTAGCTACAACTGATCTGTTCTTTCAGAAGGGAGGAAAACGCAGCTAGTAGCTACAACTGATCTGTTCTTTCAGACTGGAGGAAAACACAGCTAGGAGCTACAACTGATCTGTTCTTTCAGACTGGAGGAAAACACAGCTAGGAGCTACAACTGATCTGTTCCTTCAGACTGGAGGAAAACACAGCTAGTAGCTACAACTGATCTGTTCTTTCAGACTGGAGGTAAACACAGCTAGTAGCTACAACTGATCTGTTCCTTCAGAAGGGAGAAAAACACAGCTAGTAGCTACAACTGATCTGTTCCTTCAGACTGGAGGAAAACACAGCTAGGAGCTACAACTGATCTGTTCTTTCAGACTGGAGGAAAACACAGCTAGGAGCTACAAACTGATCTGTTCCTTCAGACTGGAGGAAAACACAGCTAGGAGCTACAACTGATCTGTTCCTTCAGAAGGGAGGAAAACACAGATAGGAGCTACAACTGATCTGTGCCTTCAGACTGGAGGAAAACACAGCTAATAGCTACAACTGATCTGTTCTTTCAGAAGGGAGAAAAACACAGCTAGTAGCTACAACTGATCTGTTCCTTCAGACTGAAGGTAAACACAGATAGTAGCTACAACTGATCTGTTCTTTCAGAAGGGAGAAAAACACAGCTAGTAGCTACAACTGATCTGTTCCTTCAGAAGGGAGGAAAACAGAGCTAGTAGCTACAACTGATCTGTTCTTTCAGAAGGGAGGAAAACGCAGCTAGTAGCTACAACTGATCTGTTCTTTCAGACTGGAGGAAAACACAGCTAGGAGCTACAACTGATCTGTTCTTTCAGACTGGAGGAAAACACAGCTAGGAGCTACAACTGATCTGTTCCTTCAGACTGGAGGAAAACACAGCTAGGAGCTACAAACTGATCTGTTCCTTCAGACTGGAGGAAAACACAGCTAGGAGCTACAACTGATCTGTTCTTTCAGACTGGAGGAAAACACAGCTAGGAGCTACAACTGATCTGTTCCTTCAGACTGGAGGAAAACACAGCTAGTAGCTACAACTGATCTGTTCTTTCAGACTGGAGGTAAACACAGCTAGTAGCTACAAATGATCTGTTCCTTCAGAAGGGAGAAAAACACAGCTAGTAGCTACAACTGATCTGTTCCTTCAGACTGGAGGAAAACACAGCTAGGAGCTACAACTGATCTGTTCTTTCAGACTGGAGGAAAACACAGCTAGGAGCTACAAACTGATCTGTTCCTTCAGACTGGAGGAAAACACAGCTAGGAGCTACAACTGATCTGTTCCTTCAGAAGGGAGGAAAACACAGATAGGAGCTACAACTGATCTGTGCCTTCAGACTGGAGGAAAACACAGCTAATAGCTACAACTGATCTGTTCTTTCAGAAGGGAGAAAAACACAGCTAGTAGCTACAACTGATCTGTTCCTTCAGACTGAAGGTAAACACAGATAGTAGCTACAACTGATCTGTTCTTTCAGAAGGGAGAAAAACACAGCTAGTAGCTACAACTGATCTGTTCCTTCAGAAGGGAGGAAAACAGAGCTAGTAGCTACAACTGATCTGTTCTTTCAGAAGGGAGGAAAACGCAGCTAGTAGCTACAACTGATCTGTTCTTTCAGACTGGAGGAAAACACAGCTAGGAGCTACAACTGATCTGTTCTTTCAGACTGGAGGAAAACACAGCTAGGAGCTACAACTGATCTGTTCCTTCAGAAGGGAGAAAAACACAGCTAGTAGCTACAACTGATCTGTTCTTTCAGACTGGAGGTAAACACAGCTAGTAGCTACAACTGATCTGTTCCTTCAGAAGGGAGAAAAACACAGCTAGTAGCTACAACTGATCTGTTCCTTCAGACTGGAGGAAAACACAGCTAGGAGCTACAACTGATCTGTTCTTTCAGACTGGAGGAAAACACAGCTAGGAGCTACAAACTGATCTGTTCCTTCAGACTGGAGGAAAACACAGCTAGGAGCTACAACTGATCTGTTCTTTCAGACTGGAGGAAAACACAGCTAGGAGCTACAACTGATCTGTTCCTTCAGACTGGAGGAAAACACAGCTAGTAGCTACAACTGATCTGTTCTTTCAGACTGGAGGTAAACACAGCTAGTAGCTACAAATGATCTGTTCCTTCAGAAGGGAGAAAAACACAGCTAGTAGCTACAACTGATCTGTTCCTTCAGACTGGAGGAAAACACAGCTAGGAGCTACAACTGATCTGTTCTTTCAGACTGGAGGAAAACACAGCTAGGAGCTACAAACTGATCTGTTCCTTCAGACTGGAGGAAAACACAGCTAGGAGCTACAACTGATCTGTTCCTTCAGAAGGGAGGAAAACACAGATAGGAGCTACAACTGATCTGTGCCTTCAGACTGGAGGAAAACACAGCTAATAGCTACAACTGATCTGTTCTTTCAGAAGGGAGAAAAACACAGCTAGTAGCTACAACTGATCTGTTCCTTCAGACTGAAGGTAAACACAGATAGTAGCTACAACTGATCTGTTCTTTCAGAAGGGAGAAAAACACAGCTAGTAGCTACAACTGATCTGTTCCTTCAGAAGGGAGGAAAACAGAGCTAGTAGCTACAACTGATCTGTTCTTTCAGAAGGGAGGAAAACGCAGCTAGTAGCTACAACTGATCTGTTCTTTCAGACTGGAGGAAAACACAGCTAGGAGCTACAACTGATCTGTTCTTTCAGACTGGAGGAAAACACAGCTAGGAGCTACAACTGATCTGTTCCTTCAGACTGGAGGAAAACACAGCTAGTAGCTACAACTGATCTGTTCTTTCAGACTGGAGGTAAACACAGCTAGTAGCTACAACTGATCTGTTCCTTCAGAAGGGAGAAAAACACAGCTAGTAGCTACAACTGATCTGTTCCTTCAGACTGGAGGAAAACACAGCTAGGAGCTACAACTGATCTGTTCCTTCAGACTGGAGGAAAACACAGCTAGGAGCTACAAACTGATCTGTTCCTTCAGACTGGAGGAAAACACAGCTAGGAGCTACAACTGATCTGTTCTTTCAGACTGGAGGAAAACACAGCTAGGAGCTACAACTGATCTGTTCCTTCAGACTGGAGGAAAACACAGCTAGGAGCTACAACTGATCTGTTCTTTCAGACTGGAGGTAAACACAGCTAGTAGCTACAAATGATCTGTTCCTTCAGAAGGGAGAAAAACACAGCTAGTAGCTACAACTGATCTGTTCCTTCAGACTGGAGGAAAACACAGCTAGGAGCTACAACTGATCTGTTCTTTCAGACTGGAGGAAAACACAGCTAGGAGCTACAAACTGATCTGTTCCTTCAGACTGGAGGAAAACACAGCTAGGAGCTACAACTGATCTGTTCCTTCAGAAGGGAGGAAAACACAGATAGGAGCTACAACTGATCTGTGCCTTCAGACTGGAGGAAAACACAGCTAATAGCTACAACTGATCTGTTCTTTCAGAAGGGAGAAAAACACAGCTAGTAGCTACAACTGATCTGTTCCTTCAGACTGAAGGTAAACACAGATAGTAGCTACAACTGATCTGTTCTTTCAGAAGGGAGAAAAACACAGCTAGTAGCTACAACTGATCTGTTCCTTCAGAAGGGAGGAAAACAGAGCTAGTAGCTACAACTGATCTGTTCTTTCAGAAGGGAGGAAAACGCAGCTAGTAGCTACAACTGATCTGTTCTTTCAGAAGGGAGGAAAACACAGCTAGGAGCTACAACTGATCTGTTCTTTCAGACTGGAGGAAAACACAGCTAGTAGCTACAACTGATATGTTCCTTCAGACTGAAGGTAAACACAGCTAGGAGCTACAAATTGATCTGTTCCTTCAGACTGGAGGAAAACACAGCTAGGAGCTACAACTGATCTGTTCTTTCAGACTGGAGGAAAACACAGCTAGGAGCTACAACTGATCTGCTCTTTCAGAAGGGAGAAAAACACAGCTAGTAGCTACAACTGATCTGTTCCTTCAGAAGGGAGGAAAACAGAGCTAGTAGCTACAACTGATCTGTTCTTTCAGAAGGGAGGAAAACGCAGCTAGTAGCTACAACTGATCTGTTCTTTCAGACTGGAGGAAAACACAGCTAGGAGCTACAACTGATCTGTTCTTTCAGACTGGAGGTAAACACAGCTAGTAGCTACAACTGATCTGTTCCTTCAGAAGGGAGAAAAACACAGCTAGTAGCTACAACTGATCTGTTCCTTCAGACTGGAGGAAAACACAGCTAGGAGCTACAACTGATCTGTTCTTTCAGACTGGAGGAAAACACAGCTAGGAGCTACAAACTGATCTGTTCCTTCAGACTGGAGGAAAACACAGCTAGGAGCTACAACTGATCTGTTCTTTCAGACTGGAGGAAAACACAGCTAGGAGCTACAACTGATCTGTTCCTTCAGACTGGAGGAAAACACAGCTAGTAGCTACAACTGATCTGTTCTTTCAGACTGGAGGTAAACACAGCTAGTAGCTACAAATGATCTGTTCCTTCAGAAGGGAGAAAAACACAGCTAGTAGCTACAACTGATCTGTTCCTTCAGACTGGAGGAAAACACAGCTAGGAGCTACAACTGATCTGTTCTTTCAGACTGGAGGAAAACACAGCTAGGAGCTACAAACTGATCTGTTCCTTCAGACTGGAGGAAAACACAGCTAGGAGCTACAACTGATCTGTTCCTTCAGAAGGGAGGAAAACACAGATAGGAGCTACAACTGATCTGTGCCTTCAGACTGGAGGAAAACACAGCTAGGAGCTACAACTGATCTGTTCCTTCAGAAGGGAGGAAAACACAGATAGGAGCTACAACTGATCTGTGCCTTCAGACTGGAGGAAAACACAGCTAATAGCTACAACTGATCTGTTCTTTCAGAAGGGAGAAAAACACAGCTAGTAGCTACAACTGATCTGTTCCTTCAGACTGAAGGTAAACACAGATAGTAGCTACAACTGATCTGTTCTTTCAGAAGGGAGAAAAACACAGCTAGTAGCTACAACTGATCTGTTCCTTCAGAAGGGAGGAAAACAGAGCTAGTAGCTACAACTGATCTGTTCTTTCAGAAGGGAGGAAAACGCAGCTAGTAGCTACAACTGATCTGTTCTTTCAGAAGGGAGGAAAACACAGCTAGGAGCTACAACTGATCTGTTCTTTCAGACTGGAGGAAAACACAGCTAGTAGCTACAACTGATATGTTCCTTCAGACTGAAGGTAAACACAGCTAGGAGCTACAAACTGATCTGTTCCTTCAGACTGGAGGAAAACACAGCTAGGAGCTACAACTGATCTGTTCTTTCAGACTGGAGGAAAACACAGCTAGGAGCTACAACTGATCTGTTCTTTCAGACTGGAGGTAAACACAGCTAGTAGCTACAACTGATCTGTTCCTTCAGAAGGGAGAAAAATACAGCTAGTAGCTACAACTGATCTGTTCCTTCAGACTGGAGGAAAACACAACTAGTAGCTACAACTGATCTGTTCTTTCAGACTGGAGGAAAACACAGCTAGGAGCTACAACTGATATGTTCTTTCAGACTGGAGGAAAACACAGCTAGGAGCTACAACTGATCTGTTACTTCAGAAGGGAGGAAAACACTGATAGGAGCTACAACTGATCTGTTCCTTCAGACTGGAGGAAAACACAGCTAATAGCTACAACTGATCTGTTCTTTCAGAAGGGAGAAAAACACAGCTAGTAGCTACAACTGATCTGTTCCTTCAGACTGAAGGTAAACACAGATAGTAGCTACAACTGATCTGTTCTTTCAGAAGGGAGAAAAACACAGCTAGTAGCTTCAACTGATCTGCTCCTTCAGAAGGGAGGAAAACACAGCTAGTAGCTACAACTGATCTGTTCTTTCAGAAGGGAGGAAAACGCAGCTAGTAGCTACAACTGATCTGTTCTTTCAGAAGGGAGGAAAACACAGCTAGGAGCTACAACTGATCTGTTCCTTCAGAAGGGAGGAAAACACAGATAGGAGCTACAACTGATCTGTGCCTTCAGACTGGAGGAAAACACAGCTAATAGCTACAACTGATCTGTTCTTTCAGAAGGGAGAAAAACACAGCTAGTAGCTACAACTGATCTGTTCCTTCAGACTGAAGGTAAACACAGATAGTAGCTACAACTGATCTTTTCTTTCAGAAGGGAGAAAAACACAGCTAGTAGCTACAACTGATCTGTTCCTTCAGAAGGGAGGAAAACAGAGCTAGTAGCTACAACTGATCTGTTCTTTCAGAAGGGAGGAAAACGCAGCTAGTAGCTACAACTGATCTGTTCTTTCAGAAGGGAGGAAAACACAGCTAGGAGCTACAACTGATCTGTTCTTTCAGACTGGAGGAAAACACAGCTAGTAGCTACAACTGATATGTTCCTTCAGACTGAAGGTAAACACAGCTAGGAGCTACAAACTGATCTGTTCCTTCAGACTGGAGGAAAACACAGCTAGGAGCTACAACTGATCTGTTCTTTCAGACTGGAGGAAAACACAGCTAGGAGCTACAACTGATCTGTTCTTTCAGACTGGAGGTAAACACAGCTAGTAGCTACAACTGATCTGTTACTTCAGAAGGGAGGAAAACACTGATAGGAGCTACAACTGATCTGTTCCTTCAGACTGGAGGAAAACACAGCTAATAGCTACAACTGATCTGTTCTTTCAGAAGGGAGAAAAACACAGCTAGTAGCTACAACTGATCTGCTCCTTCAGAAGGGAGGAAAACACAGCTAGTAGCTACAACTGATCTGTTCTTTCAGAAGGGAGGAAAACGCAGCTAGTAGCTACAACTGATCTGTTCTTTCAGAAGGGAGGAAAACACAGCTAGGAGCTACAACTGATCTGTTCCTTCAGCCTGGAGGAAAACACAGCTAATAGCTACAACTGATCTGTTATTTCAGAAGGGAGGAAGACGCAGCTAGTAGATACAACTGATCTGTTCCTTCAGACGGGAGGAAAACACAGCTAGGAGCTACAAACTGATCTGTTCCTTCAGACTGGAGGAAAACACAGCTAGGAGCTACAACTGATCTGTTCCTTCAGACTGGAGGTAAACACAGCTAATAGCTACAACTGATCTGTTCTTTCAGAAGGGAGGAAGACGCAGCTAGTAGATACAACTGATCTGTTCTTTCAGAAGGGAGGAAAGCAACATATCACTGTTTTCTTCCTGACACAACAGACCTGCCTCTTTTTTTCCAGTGTTTCCTGACGTGATGCCTGTTTTCACCTTTCGCCTGTCTGTTTTCTAGGCGTTTTATTTCCTGCTGAAAGGTCTCAGTGGTACTCAGATCTGACGTGATGAGAAGGATGAGTGGAAGGGAGGAGAGGTGGAAAGGAGGGACTCAGAGGGGTTTCATGGCACACACAAATGGATATTGTTTTTGACATCTTGTGAAGTTGTCTCTATCCGTGGTACCTAGGGGGAGGACCGGCCCTGCCAGGCCCTTGCTCTCAGCCCACCTGCATTTTTAATGTTCAGCCCAACAAATGCAGGGCAGCATGATGTTGTCACCTTGGCATATTTTATCACTGATCAAACATTAGTCGGCAGCTGTTGTAAACGTGTAACTGTCTCATCAGCAGCGGCCTCAGAAGCATGTCTGCTACCCAGCTGGCTTTCTCTCCTCTCCGAGCCTCTCAGAGCCGAGAGCTGCGCTAGCTGCCTTTGTTTAAAAGCCTTTTTCTCCTGTTGAGATTTCTCCCCGCACGCTTTGTGTCCTTGGGCTGTTAATCTGTCTGTTGAAATGTGATGCATCTATCTGCTTATAGAAAATAACAGGAATATTTGTTCATCTTTTGGGATGTCTTAAAAACATCTTTTGGACTGTTTAAAGAAAGGAATGCTGCTGTCAGAAACAGTATCACTTCAAATACCCGGTGTAGCGCTCACAGAATTTCAAAACCTGTTTTGGAGTGCAACATATACCTGGTTTCATCTGTAATGTTTAATTCTAAACTGCATAAATGATAACTTCCCTCTCAGATGTCCTACAATGAGTAAAAACCACCAAGAATGTGGGAGAAACATTTTCTGTGTTTTGACACAACATATTTTTTATTTTACAAAATGGGGCTTGCATATTCCAATTTCTCTGCTATATTTATTTGGAATAGTCTACAGTACCTTCAGTATACAGCAGTGGAGGCTGATGAGAGGAGAATGGCTCAAAATAATGTCCGGAACACCACAAATGGAATGGCATCAGACACCAGGAAACCATGAGCCCGTTCTCCCCGTAACCATGAGCCCGTTCTCACCGTTACCATGAGCCCATCCTCCCCGTTACCATGAGCCCGTGCTCCCCGTTACCATGAGCCCGTTCTCCCCGTTACCATGAGCCCGTTCTCCCCGTTACCATGAGCCCGTTCTCCCCGTTACCATGAGCCCGTTCTCCCCGTTACCATGATCCCGTCCTCCCCGATACCATGAGCCCGTTCTCCCCTTACCATGAGCCCGTTCTCCCCGTTACCATGAGCCCGTTCTCCCCGTTACCATGAGCCTGTTCTCCCCATTACCATGAGCCCGTCCTCCCCATTACCATGAGCCCGTCCTCCCCGTTACCATGAGCCCGTTCTCCCCATTACCATGAGCCCGTTCTCCCCGTTACCATTAGCCCGTTCTCCCCAATTAAGGTGCCACCAACCTCCTGTGGAATACAGACACTCTTTCACTGCCACGCACACAATTGGATGTGTTACATTATGTGTTACTGGTAATTTGAATAACTTTATGTTTAGAATGAAAGTGATATAGTGAGTACAGTCAGGCTGAATGTGTTAGGGTTATTTTTAATAACTTTATGTTTAGAATTAAAGCTCTATAGCGAGGGCAATCAGGCTGAATGAACACTCACCATAAAGTCTAACATTCTGTTGAGAGCCACAACACACACACAAAAAATTATCAGTTAAATCAGAAATGGTAGACACTTGGAAAACAAATCTGCCAAGGATTTTAATGTGAAAATGGTAAGAATACATGTGTATTATAAATGTATATTGGAGGTAAAGCATCACTCCTAACAAAAAATAAATATTTGATTGGTTCATTTAATATGTGAAAACCTCCAGTGGATGCTGCTGTAATTGCTTACGACAGGGTGTCTCTGTCTCACAAAGCCAGAGGTTTGGACGGCTCACTGGAGGATTTACCTTTGGCAGCCGCTAAATTATTTTGATTTCTCATTTATTTTTGACATCGGCACACGATGAGTCCCCCAGCAAAGTGCCTTGTTGGCAATGATTGATTACCCAATTTCTAATTAAAACTGATCCAATCACTTATGATGCACAGTGAGACAAACTAACTGAAGTGAACTGTCAGCACATTGATTGATGATCCCACCAATCCTGACTTTGTTTGTACTTATGTTCAGATGCTTGTTACCAGCTGCAAAGCTACCTAGGACAATGCTGTCTGTCAGTCTACAACCTCTACACCCTGTCACAACAAACACATCTTTCTGAGGGGGAATGTATTCTGAGGGACAGAGAGAGATTTGTTGGGTTGCTGGCCCTATTAAAGTTGGACACTCGTCCATGGCCCCGGGCCCAGGGCAGAGTAAAGTGGGATGAGAGGAGAGGAGCACTGCATCATGACTGAAACCCCCAGGATGACAGATGAAACAGCCAGGTTTCTAAACACCAAAAACCCCTTGTTTAAACACTAGCCACCCCTTCTATCTTCTATTCACCCCTTCTATCTTCTAAAGACTACCCACCCCTTCTATCTTATATTCACCCCTTCTATCTTTAAAGACTACCCACCCCTTCTATCTTCTATTCACCCCTTCTATCTTCTATTCACCCCTTCTATCTTCTAAACAATACCCACCCCTTCTATCTTATATTCACCCCTTCTATCTTCTATTCAACCCTTCTATACAATACCCACCCCTTCTATCTTCTAAAGACTACCCACCCCTTCTATCTTATATTCACCCCTTCTATCTTCTAAAGACTACCCACCCCTTCTATCTTATATTCACCCCTTCTATCTTCTATTCAACCCTTCTATACAATACCCACCCCTTCTATCTTCTAAAGACTACCCACCCCTTCTATCTTATATTCACCCCTTCTATCTTCTAAAGACTACCCACCCCTTCTATCTTCTATTCACCCCTTCTATCTTCTAAAGACTACCCACCCCTTCTATCTTCTATTCACCCCTTCTATCTTCTAAAGACTACCCACCCCTTCTATCTTCTATTCACCCCTTCTATCTTTAAAGACTACCCACCCCTTCTATCTTATATTCACCCCTTCTATCTTCTATTCACCCCTTCTATCTTCTAAAGACTACCCACCCCTTCTATCTTATATTCACCCCTTCTATCTTCTAAAGACTACCCACCCCTTCTATCTTTAAAGACTACCCACCCCTTCTATCTTCTATTCACCCCTTCTATCTTCTATTCACCCCTTCTATCTTCTAAAGACTACCCACCCCTTCTATCTTCTATTCACCCCTTCTATCTTCTAAAGACTACCCACCCCTTCTATCTTCTATTCACCCCTTCTATCTTCTAAAGACTACCCACCCCTTCTATCTTCTATTCACCCCTTCTATCTTCTAAAGACTACCCACCCCTTCTATCTTCTATTCACCCCTTCTATCTTCTAAACAATACCCACCCCTTCTATCTTCTATTCACCCCTTCTATCTTCTAAACAATACCCACCCCTTCTATCTTCTATTCACCCCTTCTATCTTCTATTCACCCCTTCTATCTTCTATTCACCCCTTCTATCTTCTATTCACCCCTTCTATCTTCTATTCACCCCTTCTATCTTCTAAATAATACCCACCCCTTCTATCTTCTATTCACCCCTTCTATCTTCTAAAGACTACCCACCCCTTCTATCTTATATTCACCCCTTCTATCTTTAAAGACTACCCACCCCTTCTATCTTCTAAAGACTACCCACCCCTTCTATCTTCTATTCACCCCTTCTATCTTCTAAATAATACCCACCCCTTCTATCTTATATTCACCCCTTCTATCTTCTAAATAATACCCACCCCTTCTATCTTCTATTCACCCCTTCTATCTTCTAAATAATACCCACCCCTTCTATCTTCTATTCACCCCTTCTATCTTCTAAAGACTACCCACCCCTTCTATCTTCTATTCACCCCTTCTATCTTCTATTCACCCCTTCTATCTTCTATTCACCCCTTCTATCTTATATTCACCCTTTCTATCTTCTATTCACCCCTTCTATCTTCTATTAGTCCTAAATATATCAACAACATTGTGTTTGGGAGAAATCATTCATTAAACCCTAAACTTCTACTAAATATTGAATAATGTGGAAATTGAGCAATTATTAGATTGGGGAGAAGTCTGCCTATAATAAAGCAGTGCTCTAAAAGGTTAATAATATGCATGTCAATCTCTCCTGGCTGCAAGTAGAAGAGAGATTGCCTTCATCACTTCCTATAGAGAGTTATTGACATGTTGAAAGCACCGAGCTGTCTGTTTAAATGACTAGCACACAAATCTAATCAAACTTTATTTGTCACATGTGCCGTATACAACAAGTGTAGACCATGCTGACTTACAAGCCCTTAACCAACAGTGCAGTTCAAGAACAAATATTTACCAAATAGACTGAAGTAAAAAAGAATAAGAAGAAGTAACACAATAAGAACAATGAGGCTATATAGAGGGGGTACCGGTCCCGAGTCAGTGTGGAGGCTATATACAGGGGGTACCGGTCCCGAGTCAGTGTGGAGGCTATATACAGGGGGTACCGGTCCCGAGTCAGTGTGGAGGCTATATACAGGGGGTACCGGTCCCGAGTCAGTGTGGAGGCTATATACAGGGGGTACCGGTCCCGAGTCAGTGTGGAGGCTATATACAGGGGGTACCGGTCCCGAGTCAGTGTGGAGGCTATATAGAGGGGGTACCGCTCCCGAGTCAGTGTGGAGGCTATATACAGGGGGTACCGGTCCCGAGTCAGTGTGGAGGCTATATAGAGGGGGTACCAGTACAGAGTCAGTGTGGAGGCTATATACAGGGGGTACTAGTACAGAGTCAGTGTGGAGGCTATATAGAGGGGGTACCGGTCCCGAGTCAGTGTGGAGGCTATATAGAGGGGGTACCGGTCCCGAGTCAGTGTGGAGGCTATATAGAGGGGGTACCGGTACCGAGTCAGTGTGGAGGCTATATACAGGGGGTACCGGTACAGAGTCAGTGTGGAGGCTATATACAGGGGGTACCAGTACAGAGTCAGTGTGGAGGCTATATAGAGGGGGTACCGGTACCGAGTCAGTGTGGAGGCTATATAGAGGGGGTACCGGTACCGAGTCAGTGTGGAGGCTATATAGAGGGGGTACCGGTCCCGAGTCAGTGTGGAGGCTATATAGAGGGGGTACCGGTCCCGAGTCAGTGTGGAGGCTATATAGAGGGGGTACCGGTACCGAGTCAGTGTGGAGGCTATATAGAGGGGGTACCGGTCCCGAGTCAGTGTGGAGGCTATATAGAGGGGGTACCGGTACAGAGTCAGTGTGGAGGCTATATACAGGGGGTACAGGTACAGAGTCAGTGTGGAGGCTATATAGAGGGGGTACCGGTCCCGAGTCAGTGTGGAGGCTATATAGAGGGGGTACCGGTCCCGAGTCAGTGTGGAGGCTATATAGAGGGGGTACCGGTCCCGAGTCAGTGTGGAGGCTATATAGAGGGGGTACCGGTCCCGAGTCAGTGTGGAGGCTATATAGAGGGGGTACCGGTCCCGAGTCAGTGTGGAGGCTATATAGAGGGGGTACCGGTCCCGAGTCAGTGTGGAGGCTATATAGAGGGGGTACCGGTCCCGAGTCAGTGTGGAGGCTATATAGAGGGGGTACCGGTCCCGAGTCAGTGTGGAGGCTATATAGAGGGGGTACCGGTCCCGAGTCAGTGTGGAGGCTATATAGAGGGGGTACCGGTCCCGAGTCAGTGTGGAGGCTATATAGAGGGGGTACCGGTCCCGAGTCAGTGTGGAGGCTATACAGAGGGGGTACCGGTACCGAGTCAGTGTGGAGGCTATATAGAGGGGGTACCAGTACAGAGTCAGTGTGGAGGCTATATACAGGGGGTACCGGTACCGAGTCAGTGTGGAGGCTATATACAGGGGGTACCGGTACCGAGTCAGTGTGGAGGCTATATAGAGGGGGTACCGGTACCGAGTCAGTGTGGAGGCTATATAGAGGGGGTACCGGTACCGAGTCAGTGTGGAGGCTATATACAGGGGGTACCGGTACCGAGTCAGTGTGGAGGCTATATAGAGGGGGTACCGGTACCGAGTCAGTGTGGAGGCTATATAGAGGGGGTACCGGTACCGAGTCAGTGTGCGGGGGTACAGGTTAGTTGATGTAATTTGTACATGTAGGCAGGGGTGAAGTGACTATGCATAGATAATAAACTGAGAGAAGAGGCAGTGTACAAAAGGGGAGGGGTCAATGTAAATAGTCTGGTGGCGATTGTATTAATTGTTCAGCAGTCTTATGGCTTGGGGTAGAAGCTATTGAGGAGCCTTCTGGTCCTAGACTTTGCGATCCAATACCACTTGCTGTGCTGTGGCAGAGAAAACAGTCTATAACTTGGGGGACTGGAGTCTCTGACAATTTTATGGGCTTTTATCTGACACCGCCTATTATTTAGGTCCTGGATGGCAGAGATCTTGGCCCCAGTGATGTACTGGGCCGTACGCACCACCCTCTTGCCATGACTGGCCTACTCTGGTCAGTTTAACGTGGACCACAGAGAGATGTCTCACACCCACCAGAGGGGAAGAGATGGAGAGGTATGGAAATGGGGAGGGTTTATGACACCTCAGGACCATTGTAAATTTAAGGCAGCAGGCAACATTTGTTTGTCCTCTCACTATGGAGAACGTTATAACGAAAACATTGTAACTTTAAGAGTTTTCCTAGTATGTGCTTGATGTTTGCATATTGTACATTGCGTGGAAAATGTCCAGATCAAAGAGAATGTTTTTGTAAAGAAGAAATGTGAAGTTAGTTGTTTAAATTGGATTGGAGTAAAATCCAGACCTTCTCGTAACTTGGTACGCCCAGAGAATTGCCCTAAAGGCAGAAACGCCCATTTCTGACCCAAGGGTATAAAACATGTGAGTTAAGAATTAACATATTAGACTAAGTGACCCTGAGCTGCAGCCAAGGTCTGAGTGGTCAGCAAACCCAACACACAACACAAGGTTGAAGAAGACAACGGAACCTTTTAACAACCTGTGCTACGGACGAGTAGATGTATCTAAAGGGGGTGAATTCAAGCAGGCCCAGCGGTCACCAATCTCCAAGGAATCGTATGTCTACACTGTTTTCATTCCCACGCTGGAACCATCCACACGGCTGATTAGCCCTACTCCCCAAAAACCTTTTCAGAGCAAAGGGAACATAGCACGAAGGACACTGACATCGTGAGGAGAAACGAGAGAGTTACACCCGGTAACAGAAGACGGACCATCATCAGCAAAGTCGGAATCCTGTCCTGTCCACTCAGAGACATCGGAGACCTTCAACACATAAATACACCATTATATTCTGACCCATAAGAGCGGCAGTTCGGGGAAAGGTTAGGGTTAAAATAGGCATAGCTGACAAATGCACCCAAGTGTGTTTTTCTCTCATGCACTCTCTCTCTTTTGAAATCCCCATCTTGTGTAACACATGTCATATTGTGTTGGCCCGCTAGGGACCTGTTTTATCATACTAAGCTCTAATCAATAGCCTAGACTGTGTTCGACTAGTTTAACTTATAAACACCATGGAACCACGCAGCCGTCATACCGCTCAGGAAGGAGACGCGTTCTGTCTCCTAGAGATGAACGTACTTTGGTGTGAAAAGTGCAAATCAATCCCAGAACAACAGCAAAGGACCTTGGGAAGATGCTGGAGGAAACAGGTACAAAAGTCCACTGTAAAACGAGTCCTATATCGACATAACCTGAAAGGCCGCTCAGCAAGGAAGAAGCCACTGGTTCAAAACCGCCATAAAAAAGCCAGACTACGGTTTGCAACTGCACATGGGGACAAAGATAGTACTTTTTGGAGAAATGTTCTCTGGTCTGATGAAACAAAAAGAACTGCTTGGCCATAATGACCATTGTTATGTTTGGAGGAAAAAGGAGGAGGCTTGCAAGCCAAAGAACACCATCCCAACCGTGAAGCACGGGGGTGTCAGCATAATGTTGTGGGGGTGCTTTGCTACAGGAGGGACAGGTACACTTCACAAAATAGATGGCATCATGAGGCGTGAAAATTATGTGGCTATATTGAAGCAACATCTCAAGACATCAGCCAGGAAGTTAAAGCTTGGTCGCAGATGGGTCTTCCAAATGGACAATGACCCCAAGCATACTTCCAAAGTTGTGGCAAAATGGCTTAAAGACAACAAAGTCAAGGTATCGGAGTGGCCATCACAAAGCCCTGACCTCAATCCTATGGAAAAAGGGTGGGCAGAACTGAAAAAGCATGTTCGAGCAAGGAGGCCTACAAACCTGACTCAGTAACACCAGCTCTGTCAGGAGGAATGGGCCAAAATTCACCCAAATTATTTTGGGAAGCTTGTGGAAGGCTACCCAAAACATTTGACCCAAGTTAAACTATTTAAAGGCCATGCTACCAAATCCTAATTCAGTGTATGTAATGTTCTGACCCCCTGGGAAGGTGATGAAAGAAATAAAAGCTGAAAGAAATCATTTCCCCTACTATTATTCTGACATTTCACATTCTTAAAATAAAGTGGTGATCCTAACTGACCTAAGACAGTGAATTTTTACTAGGATTAAATTGCAGGAATTGTGGAAAAAACATTTTTGCATGTTTTTGGCTAAAGTGTATGTAAACTTCCGACTGCAACTGTGTGAGAATTCAACACCATAGTGCCCTCAAAGCTAAGCTAAGGACACTGGGACTAAAAACCTTCCTCTGCTACTGGATCCTGGACATCCTGACAGGCCACCCCCAGGTGGTGAGGGTAGGTAACAACACATCTGCCACACTGATCCTCAACCTGGTATATAAATGGATTTTTGGGCGGGGGTTGTATCATTTGATTTACACAACATGCCTACCACTTTAAAAATATATTTTTTGATGTGAAACAAATAAGAAATACGTTTTTAAAAAACAGAACTTGAGCATAACTCTCTCCCCCCCACCCCAAAGTCAATACTTTGTAGAGTCACCTTTTGTAGCAATTACAGGGGTATGTTTCAAAATGCTTTGCGCATCTAGCTACTAGGATTTTGCCCATTCTTCAAGGCAAAACTGCTTCAGCTCCTTCAAGTTGGATGGGTTCCGCTGGTGTACAGAAATCTTTTATTCATACCACAGATTCTCAATTGGATTGAGGTCTGGGCTTTGACTACACCATTTCAAGACCTGTAAATGTTTCCCCTTAAAACACTCGAGTGTTGCTTTAGCAGTATGCTTAGGGTCATTGTCCAGCTGAAAGGTGAACCTCTCAATTCTCAAAACTCTGGAAGACTGAAGCAGTTTTCCCTCAAGAATTTCCCTGTATTTAGTGCCATCCATCATTCCTTAATTAAATTCTTACCAGTTTCCCAGTCCCTGCTGATGAAAAACATCCCCACAGCATAATGTTGCCACCACCATGCTTCACTGTGATGTTCTCGGGGTGATGAGAGGTGTTGGGTTTGAGCCAGACATAGCTTTGTCCTTGATTGCCAAAAGGCTCAATTAATTTGAGCTTTGAGTACCTTCTTTCATATGTTTGGGGAGTCTCCCACATGCCTTTTGGCAAACAACAAACATGTTTCCTTATTCTTTTCTGGCCACTCTTCCGTAAAGCCCAGCTCTGTGGAGTGTATGGCTTGAAGTGGTCCTATGGACAGATACTCCAATCTCTTCCGTAAAGCCCAGCTCTATGGAGTGTATGGCTTGAAGTGGTCCTATGGACAGATACTCCAATCTCTTCCGTAAAGCCCAGCTCTATGGAGTGTATGGCTTGAAGTGGTCCTATGGACAGATACTCCAATCTCTTCCGTAAAGCCCAGCTCTATGGAGTGTATGGCTTGAAGTGGTCCTATGGACAGATACTCCAATCTCTTCCGTAAAGCCCAGCTCTGTGGAGTGTATGGCTTGAAGTGGTCCTATGGACAGATACTCCAATCTCTTCCGTAAAGCCCAGTTCTGTGGAGTGTATGGCTTGAAGTGGTCCTATGGACAGATACTCCAATCTCTTCCGTAAAGCCCAGCTCTATGGAGTGTATGGCTTGAAGTGGTCCTATGGACAGATACTCCAATCTCTTCCGTAAAGCCCAGCTCTATGGAGTGTATGGCTTGAAGTGGTCCTATGGACAGATACTCCAATCTCTTCCGTAAAGCCCAGCTCTGTGGAGTGTATGGCTTGAAGTGGTCCTATGGACAGATACTCCAATCTCTTCCGTAAAGCCCAGCTCTATGGAGTGTATGGCTTGAAGTGGTCCTATGGACAGATACTCCAATCTCTTCCGTAAAGCCCAGCTCTGTGGAGTGTATGGCTTGAAGTGGTCCTATGGACAGATACTCCAATCTCTTCCGTAAAGCCCAGCTCTATGGAGTGTATGGCTTGAAGTGGTCCTATGGACAGATACTCCAATCTCCACTGTGGAGCTTTGCAGTTCCTTCAGGATTATCTTTGGTCTCTTTGTTGCCTCT
Organism: Oncorhynchus kisutch; assembly: GCF_002021735.2. Lineage (NCBI taxonomy): Eukaryota > Metazoa > Chordata > Actinopteri > Salmoniformes > Salmonidae > Oncorhynchus > Oncorhynchus kisutch. Next base: position 16,034,378 of record NW_022261979.1, read on the forward strand.
CTGATTAATGCCCTCCTTGCCTGGTCCATGAGTTTTGGTGGGCGACCCTCTCGTGCCATATTCTTTCTATTTTTTAATAATGGATTTAATGGTGCTCGTGGGGTGTTCAAAGTTTCGGATATTTTTTATTATCCAACCCTGATCTTTACTTCTCCACAACTTTGTCCCTGACCTGTTTGGAGAGCTCTTTGGTCTTCATAGTGTCGCTTGCTTGGTGGTGCCCCTTGATTAGTGGTGTCGCAGACTCTGGGGCCTTTCAGAACAGGTGTGTATATATACTGAGATCATGTGACAGATCATGTGACACAGATTGCACACAGGTTTATTTAACTAATGATGAGGAACACTGCAGTGATGTTTTACAGTTTTTTTCTTTTTTTGTAGCGAATAATTCTTGCTTTGATTCAAATAAACCAATGTTGTACTACAATATTTAATGATTGTATGAACAACTACACAGTAAAACTATTGGTATCTTGTGTGTGGGTGATCTAAATGAATGTTGGACAGCCTGTGTTACAAGTGATGACCGTTTTGAGGTTTGAGAAATTAGTGGGAAAGTGATTGTAAAAAACTGTAGTAAAGATGTTTAACTGAGAGGTTATCCAAAGATGCCATGTTCAATGGTCTTTCTCAGAGTCAAATGGACTTTATAGTGGGAAATTCAACATCTGATCTCAGGGACAGTCGCCTCTGGGCAAGGGTCAGAATGTCTCTTTCTGATTGTGTATGTGGTATTTTGTGTGTGTGTGATATTGTGTGTGTGTGTGTGTGATATTGTGTGTGTGTGTGTGTGTGTGATACTGTGTGTGTGTGTGATATTATGTGTGTGTGTGATATTGTGTGTGTGTGTGATATTGTAAGGAAGTGGATGGCTGCAAACCTTCTACTATTAAACTCGGACAAAACAGAGATGCTTGTTCTAGGTCCCAAGAAACAAAGAGATCTTCTGTTGAATCTGACAATTAATCTTAATGGTTGTACAGTCGTCTCAAATAAAACTGTGAAGGACCTTGGCGTTACTCTGGACCCTGATCTCTCTTTTGAAGAACATATCAAGACCATTTCGAGGACAGCTTTTTTCCATCTACGTAACATTGCAAAAATCAGAAACTTTCTGTCGAAAAATGATGCAGAAAAATGTATCCATGCTTTTGTCACTTCTAGGTTAGACTACTGCAATGCTCTATTTTCCGGCTACCCGGATAAAGCACTAAATAAACTTCAGTTAGTGCTAAATACGGCTGCTAGAATCCTGACTAGAACCAAAAAATATATATAACATATTACTCCAGTGCTAGCCTCTCTACACTGGCTTCCTGTCAAAGCAAGGGCTGATTTCAAGGTTTTACTGCTAACCTACAAAGCATTACATGGGCTTGCTCCTACCTATCTCTCTGATTTGGTCCTGCCGTACATACCTACACGTACGCTACGGTCACAAGACGCAGGCCTCCTAATTGTCCCTAGAATTTCTAAGCAAACAGCTGGAGGCAGGGCTTTCTCCTATAGAGCTCCATTTTTATGGAACGGTCTGCCTACCCATGTCAGAGACGCAAACTCGGTCTCAACCTTTAAGTCTTTACTGAAGACTCATCTCTTCAGTGGGTCATATGATTGAGTGTAGTCTGGCCCAGGAGTGGGAAGGTGAACGGAAAGGCTCTGGAGCAACGAACCGCCCTTGCTGTCTCTGCCTGGCCGGTTCCCCTCTTTCCACTGGGATTCTCTGCCTCTAACCCTATTACAGGGGCTGAGTCACTGGCTTGCTGGGGCTCTCTCATGCCGTCCCTGGAGGGGGTGCGTCACCTGAGTGGGTTGATTCACTGTTGTGGTCATCCTGTCTGGGTTGGCGCCCCCCCCTTGGGTTGTGCCGTGGCGGAGATCTTTGTGGGCTATACTCAGCCTTGTCTCAGGATGGTAAGTTGGTGGTTGAAGATATCCCTCTAGTGGTGTGGGGGCTGTGCTTTGGCAAAGTGGGTGGGGTTATATCCTTCCTGTTTGGCCCTGTCCGGGGGTGTCCTCGGATGGGGCCACAGTGTCTCCTGACCCCTCCTGCCTCCAGTATTTATGCTGCAGGGGGCTGGGGTCAGTTTGTTATATCTGGAGTACTTCTCCTGTCCTATTCGGTGTCCTGTGTGAATCTAAGTGTGCGTTCTCTAATTCTCTCCTTCTTTCTTTCTCTCTCTCTGAGGACCTGAGCCCTAGGACCATGCCCCAGGACTACCTGACATGATGACTCCTTGCTGTCCCCAGTCCACCTGGCCATGCTGCTGTTCCAGTTTCAACTGACCTGAGCCCTAGGACCATGCCCCAGGACTACCTGACATGATGACTCCTTGCTGTCCCCAGTCCACCTGGCCATGCTGCTGCTCCAGTTTCAACTTCCACCTGACTGTGCTGCTGCTCCAGTTTCAACTGTTCTGCCTTATTATTATTCGACCATGCTGGTCATTTATGAACATTTGAACATCTTGGCCATGTTCTGTTATAATCTCCACCCGGCACAGCCAGAAGAGGACTGGCCACCCCACATAGCCTGGTTCCTCTCTAGGTTTCTTCCTAGGTTTTGGCCTTTCTAGGGAGTTTTTCCTAGCCACCGTGCTTCTACACCTGCATTGCTTGCTGTTTGGGGTTTTAGGCTGGGTTTCTGTACAGCACTTTGAGATATCAGCTGATGTACGAAGGGCTATATAAATAAATTTGATTTGATTTGATTTCATATTGTGTGTGAGTTTCTAAGTGTTTGTGGTAAAGTTAGTGAAGATGTGAACTGTCTAAGTGTTTGTGGTAAAGTTAGTGAAGATGTGAACTGTCTAAGTGTTTGTGGTAAAGTTAGTGAAGATGTGAACTGTCTAAGTGTTTGTGGTAAAGTTAGTGAAGATGTGAACTGTCTAAGTGTTTGTGGTAAAGTTAGTGAAGATGTGAACTGTCTAAGTGTTTGTGGTAAAGTTAGTGAAGATGTGAACTGTCTAAGTGTTTGTGGTAAAGTTAGTGAAGATGTGAACTGTCTAAGTGTTTGTGGTAAAGTTAGTGAAGATGTGAACTGTCTAAGTGTTTGTGGTAAAGTTAGTGAAGATGTGAACTGTCTAAGTGTTTGTGGTAAAGTTAGTGAAGATGTGAACTGTCTAAGTGTTTGTGGTAAAGTTAGTGAAGATGTGAACTGTCTAAGTGTTTGTGGTAAAGTTAGTGAAGATGTGAACTGTCTAAGTGTTTGTGGTAAAGTTAGTGAAGATGTGAACTGTCTAAGTGTTTGTGGTAAAGTTAGTGAAGATGTGAACTGTCTAAGTGTTTGTGGTAAAGTTAGTGAAGATGTGAATTATTTGACATGTATCAAATAACTAAGAACTGACACCGGACAACATGAATCAAAACTTTGTAATTTCCTGAAGAATTCCTCATTAAATGATTAATTCCTACAGGCAGCCGTTAAAGAGGGCTTGTGCTTCCTGCTGCTAAGAATTTGTCATTGTCTGAAGTCTAGATTGATATATTTATTATTTATCAGATTAATCATGGCTGGAGAGGCTGGGATCCTGGTTGGGCTCATAGGGCTCCTACACTTACAGTTAGGAGGGGAGGGAGAGGAGAGAGAGAGGGGATAGAGAGGGATACAGAGAGAGGGAGGGGAGAGAGAGGGAGGGGAGGGAGGGAGATGAGAGAGGGGATAGAGAGGGAGGGGAGGGAGATGAGAGAGAGAGGGGATAGAGAGGGAGGGGAGAGAGAGGGAGGGGAGGGAGAGGGAGGGGAGAGAGGGAGGGGAGGGAGAGGGAGGGGAGAGAGGGAGAGGGAGGGGAGAGAGAGAGAGAGAGAGAGACAGAGAGAGGGAGGGGAGGGAGAGGGAGGGGAGGGAGGGGAGGGAGGGAGATGAGAGAGAGAGGGGATAGAGAGGGAGACAGAGAGAGGGAGGGGAGAGAGAGGGAGGGAGGGGATAGAGAGGGAGAGAGAGGGAGGGGAGGGAGGGAGAGGGAGGGAGGGGAGAGAGAGGGAGACAGAGAGAGGGAGGGGAGAGAGGGAGGGGAGAGAGACGGTGACAGAGAGAGGGAGGGGAGAGAGAGGGAGGGGAGAGAGGGGGGGAGAGAGAGGGAGGGGAGGGAGATGAGAGAGAGAGGGGATAGAGAGGGAGACAGAGAGAGGGAGGGGAGAGAGAGGGAGGGGAGGGAGAGGGAAGGGAGAGAGAGGGAGGGAGGGGATAGAGAGGGAGAGAGAGGGAGGGGAGGGAGGGAGAGGGAGGGAGGGGAGAGAGAGGGAGACAGAGAGAGGGAGGGGAGAGAGAGGGAGACAGAGAGAGGGAGGGGAGAGAGAGGGAGACAGAGAGAGGGAGGGGAGAGAGAGGGAGGGGAGGGAGGGAGGGAGATGAGAGAGAGAGGGGATAGAGAGGGAGACAGAGAGAGGGAGGGGAGAGAGAGGGAGGGAGGGGATAGAGAGGGAGAGAGAGGGAGGGGAGGGAGGGAGAGGGAGGGAGGGGAGAGAGAGGGAGACAGAGAGAGGGAGGGGAGAGAGGGAGGGGAGAGAGACGGTGACAGAGAGAGGGAGGGGAGAGAGAGGGAGGGAGGGGATAGAGAGGGAGAGAGAGGGAGGGGAGGGAGGGAGAGGGAGGGGAGAGAGAGGGAGACAGAGAGAGGGAGGGGAGAGAGAGGGAGGGGAGAGAGAGGGAGACAGAGAGAGGGAGGGGAGAGAGAGGGAGGGGAGAGAGGGAGGGGAGAGAGAGAGGGGAGAGAGAGGGAGGGGGAGAGGGAGGGGAGAGAGAGAGACAGAGAGATGGAGGAGAGAGAGAGGAGGGAGGGGAGGGAGGGAGACAGAGAGAGGGAGGGGAGAGAGAGAGAGAGGGAGGGGAGAGAGGGAGGGGAGAGAGAGGGAGACAGAGAGAGGGAGGGGAGGGAGAGGGAGGGGAGGGAGAGGGAGGGGAGAGAGAGGGAGACAGAGAGAGGGAGGGGAGAGAGAGGGAAGGGAGGGAGAGGGAGGGGAGGGAGAGGGAAGGGAGGGAGAGGGAGGGGAGAGAGAGGGAGACAGAGAGAGGGAGGGAGATGGAGAATGAGAGAGGGGGAGGAAAGAGAGGGGGAAAGAGAATGTGGGAGAGGCAGGTAGAGAGTGAGAGGAGAGATGGAGGGGAGAGAGAGAGAGAGATGTAGGGAGGCAGCTGTATGTGAATATTGTAGAGCAGGGCGGTTATTATAGCAGGGTAGTCACCAGCTCACTAGAGGGCCTGAACACACCAGCACAATGTAAAGAGTTTAGCCTGGAGCAGTGGTTACTCTGTGCTGGGATTGAGAGAGAGAGAGAGAGAGAGAGAGAGAGAGAGAGTGGGGTAGTGTTGTCATTGATCTGACTCCTGCCGGAGGTCATCAAGTCCTGGGGTCACCTCTGTTTACGGAAAGGTCTGGAGAATACCTTGAGGACAGGACTGGCAATATCAACCTTAAACTGTGTCACATCTAACTAATCAACAACAGAAAGTGTTTAATATCCATCCAACCAAATGCTTTGAACCATGTATCCTCTCACCATTCTGAGGCTAAACAGCCGACTCAATGAAACCATTGTTGGAAGCAGGATTTGTGCCATGTTGTTGGCAGAACAAGAGATGTATAAACACTGGCCAAGGGCCTGAATGTCTCCGGATGTGGAACATTCAGGACATCAGAACCAGAGTGGATACAATGTTGCAATGTTACTGTTGTGGATCATTCCACTTATTACAGTTAATACCATTGTACTGACTGTCAAAGTGAGTCCCAATGCTCCTGGTCCCATAACAGAGGTGTAAATCATCACCATGGTAACCTAACCCCAGGCTCCTGGTCCGTAACAGAGGTGTAAATCATCACCATGGTAACCTAACCCCAGGCTCCTGGTCCGTAACAGAGGTGAAAATCACCTCCATGGTAACATAACCCCAGGCTCCTGGTCCTGTAACAGAGGTGTAAATCATCACCATGGTAACCTAACCCCAGGCTCCTGGTCCCGTAACAGAGGTGTAAATCATCACCATGGTAACCTAACCCCAGGCTCCTGGTCCGTAACAGAGGTGAAAATCACCTCCATGGTAACATAACCCCAGGCTCCTGGTCCCGTAACAGAGGTGTAAATCATCACCATGGTAACCTAACCCCAGGCTCCTGGTCCCGTAACAGAGGTGTACATCATCACCATGGTAACCTAACCCCAGGCTCCTGGTCCCGTAACAGAGGTGTAAATCATCACCATGGTAACCTAACCCCAGGCTCCTGGTCCCGTAACAGAGGTGAAAATCACCTCCATGGTAACCTAACCCCAGGCTCCTGGTCCTGTAACAGAGGTGTACATCATCACCATGGTAACCTAACCCCAGGCTCCTGGTCCTGTAACAGAGGTGTAAATCATCACCATGGTAACCTAACCCCAGGCTCCTGGTCCTGTAACAGAGGTGTACATCATCACCATGGTAACCTAACCCCAGGCTCCTGGTCCTGTAACAGAGGTGTAAATCACCTCCATGGTAACCTAACCCCAGGCTCCTGGTCCTGTAACAGAGGTGTACATCATCACCATGGTAACCTAACCCCAGGCTCCTGGTCCGTAACAGAGGTGAAAATCACCTCCATGGTAACCTAACCCCAGGCTCCTGGTCCCGTAACAGAGGTGTAAATCATCACCATGGTAAACTAACCCCAGGCTCCTGGTCCCGTAACAGAGGTGTACATCATCACCATGGTAACCTAACCCCAGGCTCCTGGTCCTGTAACAGAGGTGTACATCATCACCATGGTAACCTAACCCCAGGCTCCTGGTCCTGTAACAGAGGTGAAAATCACCTCCATGGTAACCTAACCCCAGGCTCCTGGTCCTGTAACAGAGGTGTACATCATCACCATGGTAACCTAACCCCAGGCTCCTGGTCCTTTAACAGAGGTGTAAATCATCACCATGGTAACCTAACCCCAGGCTCCTGGTCCTGTAACAGAGGTGTACATCACCTCCATGGTAACCTAACCCCAGGCTCCTGGTCCTGTAACAGAGGTGTACATCATCACCATGGTAACCTAACCCCAGGCTCCTGGTCCTGTAACAGAGGTGTAAATCACCTCCATGGTAACCTAACCCCAGGCTCCTGGTCCTGTAACAGAGGTGTAAATCACCTCCATGGTAACCTAACCCCAGGCTCCTGGTCCGTAACAGAGGTGAAAATCACCTCCATCGTAACCTAACCCCAGGCTCCTGGTCCCGTAACAGAGGTGAATATCACCTCCATGGTAACCTAACCCCAGGCTCCTGGTCCTGTAACAGAAGTATAAATCATCACCATGGTAACCTAACCCCAGGCTCCTGGTCCGTAACAGAGTTGTACATCATCACCATGGTAACCTAACCCCAGTCTCCTGGTCCTGTAACAGAGGTGTACATCATCACCATGGTAACCTAACCCCAGGCTCCTGGTCCTGTAACAGAGGTGTAAATCATCACCATGGTAACCTCTCCTGGACCTGTAACAGAGGTGTAAATCATCACTATGGTAACCTCTCCAGGTCGTATAACAGAGGTGTACATCATCACCATGGTAACCTAACCCCAGGCTCCTGGTCCTGTAACAGAGGTGTAAATCATCACCGTGGTAACCTAACCCCAGGCTCCTGGTCCGTAACAGAGGTGTAAATCATCACTGTGGTAAGCTCTCCAGGTCCTATAACAGAGATGTAAATCATCACCGTGGTAACCTCTCCAGGTCCTATAACAGAGGTGTAAATCATCACCGTGGTAGCCTAGCCTCAGGCTAGCAATGTAGATCTAGCTACTCAGCCCTGTTATCACCAGGTGGATATTCAGCACATCATATGCTAACATGAATGTCGGTCTGTCCGTGTATTTCATTCATTAATGTGTTGTGAGGACAGTTAAATGGTTCCTGTACATACAGCTTTAATTCCACTACTAGACTCTGGGCTCTCTCTCTGTCTGACATTGTTTCAATGAGGAGCGTAGTGGAGCAGTTTAATAGAGAAAGCAGCTGTACTCACTACAGCATGTTAATTGAAGCATTGAGAGTGAAATTGTTTTTTAAAACTATTATCTCACTGTATATCTGCTGAATGGATCTGGCTGACAATTGGAGCTATAATTGTACATCACAGCAGCTATTGAGATGAAAAGCAAGATGGCGTCCTATCACACACACTCTCTGCCAATGCAATCAAAATGGGTTCATGTCAGTGTGAAAAACCCATTTGTGTTCAAAAACAAAACATTTCCCATTTTGTAATGGGCTAAATCACTGGGTTATCGGCAGCCATGCACAGCCAGACCTCATGAAGAGGCTCCTACACCCAGGGCTCATAGAGGGCACACACTGCCATTGAATGGGGGGAGGGGGGAGTCAAAAGGGTTCCTTTTAAAGTGGAAGAAGCCATTTTGAGGGATGATTTGGATTCAAATCTTCAGGGACTAACCCCTTGACATAAAGTCATAGTGTATTGGAGTTTTAGCCCTAAATTCATACATCAATTATTTACCATCAACGCAGATTGTATAAGTGTAGGAAATTACTAGGGATGGTATTTTCTCTCAGGCAGAAAGAATGTGATACAACGGATACACCCCACCTAATGTGTATGCCCACTGTCCACCCAGCAGAATTATTTATGCATTAGAAAACAGTGTGCCGGGACCAGAAGAGGCAGACACATTATTTGAACCCTTTCATAACACACATCAATATTTAATGTGAAATAAATAAAGGATGTTGGTGTTGTTTGGAGGACAGATGTAGCTGATCGCTCGGCTGGCTGCGGGGAGCACGGGGATGCTACACATACCCCTCAGTAAAACCCTCCATCTCTTTTTAATCATCCACTTAGTGCATTGTGGGTAGAGGAGCTGTCAAGGTGAGACGGCAGCTTCTTGGAGAGCAGAAGCCCCTAACCCTGGAACTGGAGCCTGAGCCGGATGGCTTTGTCTCTAAATGTGTTATTAAGCTATTGGATAGCACCACTGTAGCCTGCCTGGGCGGATGTGACTGGAAAGCTGTTATGACATTCAACTCTCAACTCTGTCTGCCTCTCTCATTCTGTCCAAGGTTGACCCCAGTCACATTGTTCAAAGAAACAGAACTGTCTATTTTATCATTAGCCTCCTGTATTTCTAATCGTTCTACATTCTTTCTGACTGACTGACTGAGTGGAAGAAACACGAAAGGCTTTGTATTACAGCAAGACATTGGTTCTTTATTCACTATTTAAACTGAGGGAAACTACATTTGCCCAAAACGGAAGGCGCGAACCACCGCATTTAACCATGGAAAGTTGACTGGGAATATGGCCGAATATAAACAGTGTAGATAATCAATCCGCGCAAGGCAATCAAACAAGCAAAATGTCGGTATATAGAGACAAAGTGGAGTCGCAATTCAACGGCTAGTCACGAGACCTTTGTGGCAGGGTCTACTCGGCCCCTTCCTGTACTCCCTGTTCACCCATGACTGCTCGGCCATGCATGCCTCTACCTCAATCATGAAGTTTGCAGATGAGACAACAGTAGTAGGCCTGATTAACACCAATGACGATACAGCCCACAGGGAGGAGGTGAGTTCTCACAAAGTGTGCAGTCAGGACAATAACCTCTCACTCAACGTCAACAAAACAAAGGAGCTGATCGTGGACTTCAGGAAACAGCAGAGGGAGTACCCCCCTATCCACATCGAAGACATAGGAGTGGAGAAGGTGGAAAGTTTTAAGTTCCTCTGGGTACACATCACGGACAAACTGAAATCGTCTACCCACACAGACAGTGTGGTGAAGAAGGCGCCACAACCCCTCTTCAACTACAGGAGGCTGAAGAAATTTGGCTTGTCAACTATAAACCTCTAACTTTTACAGGTGCACAATTGAGAGCATCCTGTCGGGCAATTGCACTGCCCACAACCGCAGGGCTCTCTAGAGGGTGGTGCGGTCTGCACAACGCATCACCGGGGGCAAACTACCTGCCCTCCAGGACAGCTACAGCACTCGATGCCACAGGAAGGCCAAAAAGATAATCAAGAACAACAACCACGCGAGCCACTGCCTGGTCACCCCACTACCATCCAAAAGGCGAGGTTAGTACAGTTGCATCAAAGCTGGGACCGAGAGACTGAAAAACAGCTTCTATCTCAAGGTCATCAGACTGTTAAATAGCCATCACTAGCACAGAGAGGCTGTTGCCTACATACAGACTTGAAATCATTGGTCACTTTAATAAATGGAAGACTAGTCATTTTAATAATGCCACTTTATATAATGTTTATATATCTTGTATTACTCATCTCATATGTATATACTGTATTCTATATTATTGTTTAACTCGGCGTTGTTGTTTTTGTCGCACTGCTTTGCTTTATCTTGGCCAGGTCGCAGTTGTAAATGAGAACTTGTTCTTAACTGGCCTACCTGGTTAAATAAAGGTGAAATAAAATAAAAATCTAAGCCTATGCTGCTCTGTCATTGCTCATCCATATATTTATATATTCTGATTCCATTCCATTCCTTATTCCATTAGGTATTTGTTGTGGAATTGTTAGATATTACTTGTTAGATATTGCTGCACAGTCGGAACTAGAAGCACAAGCATTTCGCTGCACTTGCAATGACATCTGCATGTGACCAATAAAATTGGATTTGATTTGGATATGATGTATAGTGTTCCCAACTTAACATTGACCGTCTTATCTACTTGTGAGGAGATCGTTTTACGTTAACTCAACCTTCCCGTGGAAGGGACACCGATCCCGAAGAAGGTAACCTCTTATGGATAGGGGAGACACTAGCGTCTCAAGTGGCCAATAGCCTCAGGAAATGCAGAGCGCCAGATTCAAATAAAACGCTATAAAACTCAAACTTTCATTAAATCACACATGTAAGATACTCAATTAAAGCTACACTCGTTGTGAATCCAGCCAACATGTAAGATACTCAATTAAAGCTACACTCGTTGTGAATCCAGCCAACATGTCAGGTACTCAATTAAAGCTACACTCGTTGTGAATCCAGCCAACATGTCAGATACTCAATTAAAGCTACACTCGTTGTGAATCCAGCCAACATGTCAGATACTCAATTAAAGCTACACTCGTTGTGAATCCAGCCAACATGTCAGATACTCAATTAAAGCTACACTCGTTGTGAATCCAGCCAACATGTAAGATACTCAATTAAAGCTACACTCGTTGTGAATCCAGCCAACATGTAAGATACTCAATTAAAGCTACACTCGTTGTGAATCCAGCCAACATGTAAGATACTCAATTAAAGCTACACTCGTTGTGAATCCAGCCAACATGTAAGATACTCAATTAAAGCTACACTCGTTGTGAATCCAGCCAACATGTCAGATACTCAATTAAAGCTACACTCGTTGTGAATCCAGCCAACATGTAAGATACTCAATTAAAGCTACACTCGTTGTGAATCCAGCCAACATGTCAGATACTCAATTAAAGCTACACTCGTTGTGAATCCAGCCAACATGTAAGATACTCAATTAAAGCTACACTCGTTGTGAATCCAGCCAACATGTCAGATACTCAATTAAAGCTACACTCGTTGTGAATCCAGCCAACATGTCAGATACTCAATTAAAGCTACACTCGTTGTGAATCCAGCCAACATGTCAGATACTCAATTAAAGCTACACTCGTTGTGAATCCAGCCAACATGTCAGATACTCAATTAAAGCTACACTCGTTGTGAATCCAGCCAACATGTCAGATACTCAATTAAAGCTACACTCGTTGTGAATCCAGCCAACATGTCAGATACTCAATTAAAGCTACACTCGTTGTGAATCCAGCCAACATGTGAGATACTCAATTAAAGCTACACTCGTTGTGAATCCAGCCAACATGTCAGATACTCAATTAAAGCTACACTCGTTGTGAATCCAGCCAACATGTCAGATACTCAATTAAAGCTACACTCGTTGTGAATCCAGCCAACATGTCAGATACTCAATTAAAGCTACACTCGTTGTGAATCCAGCCAACATGGCAGATTTTAAAAATGCTTTTCAGCGAAAGCATGAGAAGCTATTATCTGATAGCATGCACCCCCCTGAACCAGTTGTAAACAAAAGAACTAGCGTAGCAGGCGCTACACAAACGCTGAAATTAAATATAAAACATGCATTACCTTTGACGAGCTTCTTTGTTGGCACTCCAATATGTCCCATAAACATCACAATTGTTCCTTTTTTTCGATTAATTCCGTCCATGTTTACCCAAAATGTCCATTTATAAAGCAGGTTTGATCCGGAAAAAAACAGCTTTCCAAAACACAACGTCACTACAAAACATTTCAAAAGTTGCCTATAAACTTTGCAAATATATTTCAAACTACTTTGTAATACAACTTTAGGTATTTTTAAACGTTAATAATCGAATCGAATCAAATTGTAGACGGGGCAATCTGTATTCAATACAGCAAGTAAACAAAACATGCACCATTTTCCCTCTTGCGTAACTATCAACAGTGTAACGTTGTTCCAGGATGTGCCTCTTCTTCGTTTCACCAATGATTAACTTCAACCTAATTCCAAAGACTGGTGACATCCTGTGGAAGTCGTAGGAACTGTAAAATGGTCGCTATCTAATTTCCCTTGGCAAAGACAACGGAGGGAACAGTCAGAGGAAAAAAAATCATAATTCTGAACAGTTTTTCCTTGTGGTTTTGCCTGCTACATAAGTTCTGTTATAGTCACAGACATGATTGAACCAGTTTTAGAAACTTCAGAGTGTTTTCTATCCACACCTACTGATCATATGCATATAATATATTCCTGGCATGAGTAGCAGGAAGTTGAAATTGTGCACGCTTTTTATCCAAAAGTGGAAATGCTGCCCCCTATCTCTATTAATAAATGAATTGGGCAGTCTTGATGAAAAGAAATGCAATAGTTCATTGGATCAGTCTAAAACTTTGTAGATACACTGCTGCCATCTAGTGGCCAAAATCTAAAATGCGCCTGGGCTGGAATAATACCTTATGGTCTTTTTCTTGCATTTCAAAGATGATGGTACAAAAAATATAATTGTATTATCTTTTACCAGATATAATGTGTTATATTCTCCAACATGAATTTTACATTTCCACAAACTTCAAAGTGTTTCTTTTCAAATGTTATCAAGAATATGCATACCCTTGCTTCAGGTCCTGAGCTACAGGCAGTTAGATTTGGGTATGTCATTTTAGGCGAATATTGAAAAAAATCGTCCGATCCTTAAGAGGTTTTTAATGGAAGTGCCGAATGTTTTGAAAGCGCTGTGTTCCAATGCGTCCCTATTGAGCAGTGAATGGGCCAGATTACTTTTTCTTCGTATTCCCCAAGGTGTCTACAGCATTGTGGCGTAGTTTTACGCATTTATGTTGAAGAATACCCGTAAGCGGCTACATTGCTCAAGTGGTCACCTGATGCTCCCAGAGTGATTCTCGCGTAAAATACAGAGGTAGCCATTATTCCAATCGGTCCTACTGCAAAACTAATTGTCCCGGTGGATATATTATCGAATAGATATTTGAAAAACACCTTGAGGATTGATTATAAACAATGTTTGCCATGTTTCTGTTGATATTATGGAGCTAATTTTGAAAATTTTTCTGAGTTTTCGTGACAGCAATTTTCGGGCGATTTCTCAGCCAAACGTGAAGAACAAAGGGAGCTATTTCGCCTACAAAAATAATATTTTGGGAAAAAAGGAACATTGGCTATCTAACTGGGAGTCTCCTGAGTGAAAACATCCAAAGCTCAAAGGTAAACGATTTAGTTTGATTTCTTTTCTGGTTACCAAGTTACCTGCTGCTAGCTGGACAAAATGCTATGCTAGGCTATCGATAAACTTACACAAATGCTTTTCTAGCTTTGGCTGTAAAGCATATTTAGAAAATCTGAGATGACAGGGTGATTAAGAAAAGGCTAAGCTGTGTCTCAATATATTTCACCTGTGATTTTCATGAATAGGAATATTTTCTATGAATATGTAAGTCCGTTGCGTTATGCTAATTAGTGTCAGTCGATGATTACGCTCCCTCATGCGGGATGGAGAGTCACTAGAGGCTAACAACATGCCACTGGTGACGACGCAAGCCGATGACTCAGCACTTTACACGTCAGCTACTATAATTACTGCAACCCTTAACAAAGATCTGCAGTCAGTTTCAGAATGGGTGGCAAGAAATAAGTTAGTGCTAAATATTTCAAAATCTAAAAGCATTGTATTTAGGACAAGTCATTCACTAAATTAATCATGTGGAAATTGAGCAAGTTAAGGGGACTAACATGCTTGGATTGTAAACTGTCATGGTCAAAACATGTTGATACAACCGTAGCTAAGATGGGGAGAAGTCTGTCCATAATAAAGCACTGCTCTGCCTTCTTAATGACACTATCAACAAGGCATGTCCTACAGGCCCTAGTTTCTACCTTCTTAACAACTCTATCAACAAGGCAGGTCCTACAGGCCCTAGTTTCTACCTTCTTAACAACTCTATCAACAAGGCAGGTCGTACAGGCCCTAGTTTCTACCTTCTTAACAACTCTATCAACAAGGCAGGTCCTACAGGCCCTAGTTTCTACCTTCTTAACAACTCTATCAACAAGGCAGGTCCTACAGGCCCTAGTTTCTACCTTCTTAACGACACTATCAACAAGGCAGGTCCTACATGCCCTAGTTTCTACCTTCTTAACAACTCTATCAACAAGGCAGGTCCTACAGGCCCTAGTTTCTACCTTCTTAACAACTCTATCAACAAGGCAGGTCCTACAGGCCCTAGTTTCTACCTTCTTAACAACTCTATCAACAAGGCAGGTCGTACAGGCCCTAGTTTCTACCTTCTTAACAACACTATCAACAAGGCAGGTCCTACAGGCCCTAGTTTCTACCTTCTTAACAACTCTATCAACAAGGCAGGTCCTACAGGCCCTGGTTTTGTCACACCTGGACTACTGTTCAGTCATGTGGTCAGGTGCCACAAAGAAGACAGCATGGCTAGCCCTTAACCAACATTAATAATATGCATGTACATTTCTCATGGCTCAAAGTGGAGCAGACATTGACTTCACTACATCACTACTTGTTTTTGTAAGAAGTGTTGTCAAGCTGAATGTACCGAGTGGTCTGTTTAAACTACTAGCACACATCTCAGACACCCATACATACCCCACAAGACATGCCGCCAGTAGTCTCTTCACAATCCCAGACAATGGGAGGCACACAGTACTACATAGAGCCATGACTACATGGAACTCTATTCCACAGTACTACATAGAGCCATGACTACATGGAACTCTATTCCACAGTACTACATAGAGCCATGACTACATGGAACTCTATTCCACAGTACTACATAGAGCCTTGACTACATGGAACTCTATTCCACAGTACTACATAGAGCCATGACTACATGGAACTCTATTCCACAGTACTACATAGAGCCATGACTACATGGAACTCTATTCCACAGTACTACATAGAGCCATGACTACATGGAACTCTATTCCACAGTACTACATAGAGCCTTGACTACATGGAACTCTATTCCACAGTACTACATAGAGCCATGACTACATGGAACTCTATTCCACAGTACTACATAGAGCCTTGACTACATGGAACTCTATTCCACATCAGGTAACTGATGCAGCAGGAGAATCAGATTTTAAAAAACAGATAAAAATACACCTTCTGGAACAGAGGAGACTGTGAAGACACACAGACACACACGTATATATTATAACACAGGTACTATACACACATGTACACATGGATGTTGTATTGTAGAATGTGATAGTAGAGTAGGGTCCTGAGGCCACACACTTAATGTGTTGTGAAATGTAACGTCATTCAATATTTGTAACTGTATATAACTTTGTTAATGTTGCTGGACGCCAGGAAGAGTAGCTGTTGCCTAGACAGCAGCTAATGGAGATCCTTAATAAATACAAAATACAAACGGAAACTCTTTGTACGTACGTATAAGTTGTAGCCACATTCCAGCAGCATTATAATGACAGAGACAGAAGTCATGTTAAGCATGTAGCATGCAGCCACAGCTCATTATCATGTCCTCAACAAAACCAACATCTCCAGCAGGCGCTTTGTAAATACCAATACGCCATATGGAAATAGTACTGTCAAACTGTCAATGGCTTAATACAGGCCCCGTTGGCTACATACAGTCGTGTTGGTGTTCTAACGGCCTGTTGGCTGTGGCTGGCAGCAGGCTGCGACTCTCAACCAGCCTCTGATGTTCCTTGGTGCACTCAGCCCAGCTCCATCCCCCGGCTCCAGCTCTCCAGCTCTCCAGCAGCCCCAGGTCTGGTGGGTCCACAGGGGACCAGTCATCAGATGATAATCCACTGGAATGGGAGGAAGCACTGAAATGTTCAAATTGCCACAAAGTGCATCTCATTCCATGAATTGGGACTGATGGAGAGGAGAGCCTGGTGTGGCTGTAGTAGCAGCGGTACTTATAGTAGCAGTAGCAGTAGCAGTTATAGTAGTAGCAGGAGCAGCAGTAGTTTTAGTAAAGGGTAATAGTAACAGAATTAGCAGTGGTAGTTATATTAGCAGTAGCAGTAGAATCAGCAGTAGCAGTAGTAGTAGAATCAGCAGTAGTAGTAGTAGAATCAGCAGTAGCAGTAGTAGTAGAACCAGCAGTAGTAGTAGTAGTGGTAGTAGCATTAGCAGTACGTATAGTAGCAGCAGTAGTAGCAGTAGTAGAACCAGCAGTAGTAGTAGAAGTAGAACCCGCAGTAGTAGTAGTAGTGGTAGTAGCAGTAGCAGTACTTATAGTAGCAGTAGCAGTAGTCCGTATAGTAGTAGTGGCAGTAGCAGTACGTATAGTAGCAGCAGTAGTAGCAGTAGCAGTACGTATAGTAGCAGCAGTAGTAGCAGTAGTAGAACCAGCAGTAGCAGTAGTAGTAGAATCAGTAGTAGTAGTAGTAGTGGTAGTAGCAGTAGCAGTACTTATAGTAGCAGTGGCAGTAGTCCGTATAGTAGTAGTGGCAGTAGCAGTAGTAGTAGAATCAGCAGTAGTAGTAGTAGTGGTAGTAGCAGTAGCAGTACTTATAGTAGCAGTAGCAGTAGTAGTAGCAGTAGTAGTAGTAGTAGAACCAGCAGTAGCAGTAGTAGTAGTAGAATCAGCAGTAGTAGTAGTAGTGGTAGTAGCAGTAGCAGTACTTATAGTAGCAGTAGCAGTAGTCCGTATAGTAGTAGTGGCAGTAGCAGTACGTATAGTAGCAGCAGTAGTAGCAGTAGTAGAAGTAGAACCAGCAGTAGTAGCAGTGGTGGTAGTAGTACTAGCAGCAGTAGTAGTAGTAGTACTAGCAGTAGAACTAGCAGCAGTACTTATAGTAGCAGTAGCAGCAGTATTAGCAGCAGTACTTATAGTAGCAGTAGCAGCAGTACTTATAGTAGCAGCAGTGCTTATAGTATCAGCAGTAGCGGCAGTACTTATAGTAGCAGTAGCAGCAGTACTTATAGTAGCAGTAGCAGCAGTACTTATAGCATTAGTAGCAGCAGTGCTTATAGTAGCAGCAGTACTTACAGGAGTAGTAGCAGCAGTTGTTATAGTAGTAGTGGTACTTGTAGCAGTGGTACATATATTAGTAGTAGCAGTAGCAGCAGTTGTTATAGTAGTAGTTGCAGCAGTTTTACTTATAGTAGTTGTAGTACTTATATTAGCAGTAGCAGAAGTACTTATAGTAACAGTAGCAACAGTAGCAGCAGTACTTATAGTAGTAGTGGTAGTAGCAGTAGCAGCAGTACTTATAGTAGTAGCAGTAGTAGCAAAATTAGCAGCAGTACTTATAGCAGTAGTAGTAGCACTTATAGTAGCAGTAGCAGCAGTACTTATAGTAGTAGTAGCAGTATTAGCAGCAGTAGTAGTAGCAGTAGCACTTATAGTAGCAGTAGCAGCAGTACTTATAGTAGTAGTAGCAGTATTAGCAGCAGTAGTAGTAGCAGTAGCACTTATAGTAGCAGTAGCAGCAGTACTTATAGTTGCAGAAGTAGCAGCAGTTCTTATATTAGTAGTAGCAGCAGTAGCAGTACTTATAGTAGCAGCAGTGGTAGCAGTACTTATAGTAGTAGTAGCAGTATTAGCAGCAGTAGTAGTAGCAGTAGCACTTATAGTAGCAGTAGCAGCAGTAGCAGCAGTACTTATAGTTGTAGTAGCAGTATTAGCAGCAGTAGTAGTAGCAGTAGCAGCAGTGCTAATAGTAGCAGTAGCAGCAGTAGTGGTAGCAGTACTTATAGTAGCAGCAGCGGTAGCAGTACTTATAGTAGTAGTAGCAGTATTAGCAGCAGTAGTAGTAGCAGTAGCCATCTTGGAACACTTATCCAAGATGGCGTAGCAGTAAGTCGTCCTGTCGTCCTGTCGTCTTGTCGTGTCGTGTCCCTGTATATTTCGTTTATTTTTCGTTTATTTTTCGTTTTTTTACATAGCTATCCCTTTAAAAACATTTTGCTAAACCTAAGCTTCCAAATACGCTGGATCTTCACAACTAGCTATCTAGCTAAACCGCAACCCCGGATGATTACCCCTGGCTAGCGTTTCCACCCACTTAGCTTGAAGCTAGCCCGGCCTGCGCTACCACCGTAGCATACTCCTGAGCTACAATACCCGGGCCCACGACCGGTTTATCGATGTCACCGCATGAAGAGGAATAAACAGACTCACCCCATCGCGACGTCCCCCAAAGGCTAACTCTCTAGCCCTCGCTATCTCCCTGCTTGCTAATTCGGCCTGCTAACTGCTACCTTGTCTAGCCCGGGCCTACAAACTGTTAGCTTGTTAGCACAGGCCTGCTAACCGCCTGAATCGCCGCGTCCCAAACGCCCACCGGACCCATATTTACTTTCTATCTCTTTTGACTTTTAATTTGTTTATACCTTCCGGAAACCTGCCTGACCCAATGTGATACGGAATCGCTATTATTTTTATTTATTTTTAGAACACACTCAAGAACCTCCAGAAGCTAACCAGCTAACTAGCTACAAGCTATTTAGTCATTGTTAGTTTTTTTTTACCTGGATAACACTCGCCAGTCCAGCTTCCCTGCCCCATCCACCGCTGCCCCCTGGACACTGATCTCTTGGCTACATAGCTGATGCACGCTGGACTGTCCATTAATCACGGTACTCCATTCTGCTTGTTTGTTTTATCTGTTGGCCCCGTTGCCTAGTCTACGCCATTTTACCTGCTGTTGTTGTGCTAGCTGTTTAGCTGTTGTCTCACCTACTGTTTTAGCTAGCTTTCCCAATTCAACACCTGTGATTACTGTATGCCTCGCTGTATGTCTCTCTCAAATGTCAATATGCCTTGTATACTGTTGTTCAGGTTAGTTATCATTGTTTTAGTTCACAATGGAGCCCCTAGTTCCACTCTTCATACCCCTGATAACTCCTTTGTCCCACCTCCCACACATGCGGTGACCTCACCCATTACTACCAGCATGTCCAGAGATACCTCTCTCATCATCACCCAGTGTCTGGGCTTACCTCCGCTGTACCCGCACCCCACCATACCCCTGTCTGCGCATTATGCCCTGAATATATTCTACCATGCCCAGAAACCTGCTCCTCTTATTCTCTGTCCCCAACGCTCTAGGCGACCAGTTTTGATAGCCTTTAGCCGCACCCTCATACTACTCCTTCTCTGTTCCGCGGGTGATGTGGAGGTAAACCCAGGCCCTGCATGTCCCCAGGCACCCTCATTTGTTGACTTCTGTGATCGAAAAAGCCTTGGTTTCATGCATGTCAACATCAGAAGCCTCCTCCCTAAGTTTGTCTTACTCACTGCTTTAGCACACTCTGCTAACCCTGATGTCCTTGCTGTGTCTGAATCCTGGCTCAGGAAGGCCACCAAAAATTCAGAGATTTCCATACCCAACTATAACATCTTCCGTCAAGATAGAACTGCCAAAGGGGGAGGAGTTGCAGTTTACTGCAGAGATAGCCTGCAAAGTAATGTCATACTTTCCAGGTCCATACCCAAACAGTTCGAACTACTAATTTTGAAAATTACTCTCTCCAGAAATAAGTCTCTCACGGTTGCCGCCTGCTACCGACCCCCCTCAGCTCCCAGCTGTGCCCTGGACACCATTTGTGAATTGATCGCCCCCCATCTAGCTTCAGAGTTTGTTCTGTTAGGTGACCTAAACTGGGATATGCTTAACACCCCGCCAGTCCTACAATCTAAGCTAGATGCCCTCAATCTCACACAAATCATCAAGGAACCCACCAGGTACAACCCTAACTCTGTAAACAAGGGCACCCTCATAGACGTCATCCTGACCAACTGGCCCTCCAAATACACCTCCGCTGTCTTCAACCAGGATCTCAGCGATCACTGCCTCATTGCCTGTATCCGCTACGGAGCCTCAGTCAAACGACCACCCCTCATCACTGTCAAACGCTCCCTAAAACACTTCTGTGAGCAGGCCTTTCTAATCGACCTGGCCCGGGTATCCTGGAAGGACATTGACCTCATCCTGTCAGTTGAGGATGCCTGGTCATTCTTTAAAAGTAACTTCCTCACCATTTTAGATAAGCATGCTCCGTTCAAAAAATGCAGAACTAAGAACAGATACAGCCCTTGGTTCACCCCAGACCTGACTGCCCTCGACCAGCACAAAAACATCCTGTGGCGGACTGCAATAGCATCGAATAGTCCCCGTGATATGCAACTGTTCAGGGAAGTCCGGAACCAATACACGCAGTCAGTCAGGAAAGCTAAGGCCAGCTTCTTCAGGCAGAAGTTTGCATCCTGTAGCTCCAACTCCAAAAAGTTCTGGGACACTGTGAAGTCCATGGAGAACAAGAGCACCTCCTCCCAGCTGCCCACTGCACTGAGGCTAGGTAACACGGTCACCACTGATAAATCCATGATTATCGAAAACTTCAATAAGCATTTCTCAACGGCTGGCCATGCCTTCCGCCTGGCTACTTCAACCTCGGCCAACAGCTCCGCCCCCCCCGCAGCTCCTCGCCCAAGCCTCTCCAGGTTCTCCTTTACCCAAATCCAGATAGCAGATGTTCTGAAAGAGCTGCAAAACCTGGACCCGTACAAATCAGCTGGGCTTGACAATCTGGACCCTCTATTTCTGAAACTATCTGCCACCATTGTCGCAACCCCCATTACCAGCCTGTTCAACCTCTCTTTCATCTCGTCTGAGATCCCCAAGGATTGGAAAGCTGCCGCAGTCATCCCCCTCTTCAAAGGGGGAGACACCCTGGACCCAAACTGTTACAGACCTATATCCATCCTGCCCTGCCTATCTATGGTCTTCGAAAGCCAAGTCAACAAACAGGTCACTGACCATCTCGAATCCCACCGTACCTTCTCCGCTGTGCAATCTGGTTTCCGAGCCGGTCATGGGTGCACCTCAGCCACACTCAAGGTACTAAACGATATCATAACCGCCATCGATAAAAGACAGTACTGCGCATCCGTCTTCATCGACCTTGCCAAGGCTTTCGACTCTGTCAATCACCATATTCTTATCGGCAGACTCAGTAGCCTCGGTTTTTCGGATGACTGCCTTGCCTGGTTCACCAATTACTTTGCAGACAGAGTTCAGTGTGTCAAATCGGAGGGAATGCTGTCCGGGTCCTCTGGCAGTCTCTATGGGGGTGCCACAGGGTTCAATTCTCGGGCCGACTCTTTTCTCTGTGTATATCAATGATGTTGCTCTTGCTGCGGGCGATTCCCTGATCCACCTCTACGCAGACGACACCATTCTATATACTTTCAGCCCGTCTTTGGACACTGTGCTATCTAACCTCCAAACAAGCTTCAATGCCATACAACACTCCTTCCGTGGCCTCCAACTGCTCTTAAACGCTAGTAAAACCAAATGCATGCTTTTCAACTGGTCGCTGCCTGCACCTGCATGCCCGACTAGCATCACCACCCTGGATGGTTCCGACCTAGAATATGTGGACGTCTATAAGTACCTAGGTGTCTGGCTAGACTGCAAACTCTCCTTCCAGACTCATATCAAACATCTCCAATCGAAAATCAAATCAAGAGTCGGCTTTCTATTCCGCAACAAAGCCTCCTTCACTCACGCCGCCAAGCTTACCCTAGTAAAACTGACTATCCTACCGATCCTCGACTTCGGCGATGTCATCTACAAAATGGCTTCCAACACTCTACTCAGCAAACTGGATGCAGTCTATCACAGTGCCATCCGTTTTGTCACTAAAGCACCTTATACCACCCACCACTGCGACTTGTATGCTCTAGTCGGCTGGCCCTGGCTACATACAGTAGACTTTTATCTCCCTCACCAACTTCAAACATCAGCTATCTGAGCAGCTAACCGATCGCTGCAGCTGTACATAGTCTATTGGTAAATAGCCCACCCTTTTCACCTACCTCATCCCCATACTGTTTTTATTTATTTACTTTTCTGCTCTTCTGCACACCAATATCTCTACCTGTACATGACCATCTGATCATTTATCACTCCAGTGTTAATCTGCAAAATTGTAATTATTTGCCTACCTCCTCATGCCTTTTGCACACATTGTATATAGACCCCCCCCTTTGTTTTCTACTGTGTTATTGACTTGTTAATTGTTTACTCCATGTGTAACTCTTTGTTGTATGCTCACACTGCTATGCTTTATCTTGGCCAGGTCGCAGTTGCAAATGAGAACTTGTTCTCAACTAGCCTACCTGGTTAAATAAAGGTGTTCTCAACTAGCCTACCTGGTTAAATAAAGGTGTTCTCAACTAGCCTACCTGGTTAAATAAAGGTGTTCTCAACTAGCCTACCTGGTTAAATAAAGGTGTTCTCAACTAGCCTACCTGGTTAAATAAAGGTGTTCTCAACTAGCCTACCTGGTTAAATAAAGGTGTTCTCAACTAGCCTACCTGGTTAAATAAAGGTGTTCTCAACTAGCCTACCTGGTTAAATAAAGGTGTTCTCAACTAGCCTACCTGGTTAAATAAAGGTGAAATAAAAAAATAAAAAAATAAAAAATAGCACTTATAGTAGCAGTAGCAGTAGCAGCAATAGCAGCAGTAACAGAAGTGCTTATAGTATCAGCAGTAGCAGCAGTACTTATAGTAGTAGTAGCAGTATTAGCAGCAGTAGTAGTAGCAGTAGTACTTATAGTAGCAGTAGCAGCAGTAACAGAAGTGCTTATAGTATCAGCAGTAGCAGCAGTGCTAATAGTAGCAGTAGCAGCAGTACTTATAGTAGCAGCAGTGCTAATAGTAGCAGTAGCAGCAGTACTTATAGTAGTAGTAGCAGTATTAGCAGCAGTAGTAGTAGCAGTAGTACTTATAGTAGCAGTAGCAGCAGTAGCAGCAGTAACAGAAGTGCTTATAGTATCAGCAGTAGCAGCAGTGCTAATAGTAGCAGTAGCAGCAGTACTTATAGTAGCAGCAGTGCTAATAGTAGCAGTAGCAGCAGTACTTCTAGTAGCAGCAGTGGTAGCAGTACTTATAGTAGTAGTAGCAGTATTAGCAGCAGTAGTAGTAGCAGTAGCAGCAGTGCTAATAGTAGCAGTAGCAGCAGTACTTCTAGTAGCAGTAGCAGCAGTACTTATAGTAGCAGTAGCAGCAGTACTTATAGTAGCAGTAGCAGCAGTACTTCTAGTAGCAGCAGTAGCAGTAGCACTTATAGTAGCAGTAGCAGCAGTAGCAGCAGTACTTCTAGTAGCAGCAGTAGCAGTAGCACTTATAGTAG
Organism: Oncorhynchus kisutch; assembly: GCF_002021735.2. Taxonomy (NCBI): domain Eukaryota; kingdom Metazoa; phylum Chordata; class Actinopteri; order Salmoniformes; family Salmonidae; genus Oncorhynchus; species Oncorhynchus kisutch. The sequence goes on from NW_022261979.1 coordinate 16,058,078, forward strand.
CAGTAGCAGCAGTAGCAGCAGTACTTCTAGTAGCAGCAGTAGCAGTAGCACTTATAGTAGCAGTAGCAGCAATAGCAGCAGTACTTCTAGTAGCAGCAGTAGCAGTAGCACTTATAGTAGCAGTAGCAGCAGTAGCAGCAGTACTTCTAGTAGCAGCAGTAGCAGTAGCACTTATAGTAGCAGTAGCAGCAATAGCAGCAGTACTTCTAGTAGCAGCAGTAGCAGTAGCACTTATAGTAGCAGTAGCAGCAGTAGCAGTAGCACTTATAGTAGCAGTAGCAGCAGTAGCACTTATAGTAGCAGTAGCAGCAGTAGCAGCAGTACTTATAGTAGCAGCAGTAACAGAAGTACTTATAGTAGCAGCAGCGGTAGCCGTACTTATAGTAGTAGTAGCAGTATTAGCAGCAGTAGTGGCAGCAGTAGCACTTATAGTAGCAGTAGCAGCAATAGAAGCAGTAACAGAAGTGCTTATAGTATCAGCAGTAGCAGCAGTGCTAATAGTAGCAGTAGCAGCAGTACTTATATTAGTAGTAGCAGCAGTACTTATAGTAGCAGCAGTGCTAATAGTAGCAGTAGCAGCAGTACTTATAGTAGCAGCAGTAGCAGCAGTGCTAATAGTAGCAGTAGCAGCAGTGCTAATAGTAGCAGTAGCAGCAGTACTTATAGTAGCAGCAGTAGCAGCAGTGCTAATAGTAGCAGTAGCAGCAGTGCTAATAGTAGCAGTAGCAGCAGTACTTATAGTAGCAGCAGTGCTAATAGTAGCAGTAGCAGCAGTACTTATATTAGTAGTAGCAGCAGTACTTATAGTAGCAGCAGTGCTAATAGTAGCAGTAGCAGCAGTACTTATAGTAGCAGTAGCAGCAATAGCAGCAGTAACAGAAGTGCTAATAGTAGCAGCAGTAGCAGCAGTGCTAATAGTAGCAGTAGCAGCAGTACTTATAGTAGCAGCAGTAGCAGCAGTTCTTATATTAGTAGTAGCAGCAGTACTTATAGTAGCAGTAGCAGCAGTACTTATAGTAGCAGTAGCAGCAGTACTTATAGTAGCAGCAGTAGCAGTAGTAGTAGCGGTAGCAGCCGTACGTATAGTAGCAGTAGCAGCAGTAGTTATAGTACCAGCAGTAGCAGCAGTACTTATAGTAGTAGTAGCAGCAGTAGTAGAGGTAGCAGCAGTACTTAAAGTAACATTACTTAGTATCAGTAGCAGTAGCAGTATCAGTAGCAACAGTAGTACTAACAGTAGCACCATTAGTTAGAGGTAGAAGCAGAAGAACTAGCAGCAGTAAAATAATAGTACTGGCAGTAGCAGCAGTAGAAGTAGTAGCAGTAGCAGCAGTAATTGTAGTAGAAGTAGTACGAGCAGTAGCAGCAGTAGAAGTAGTAGCAGTAGTAGTACTAGCAGTAGCATTACTAGCAGTAATAGTAGTAGTACTAGCAGTAGTAGTACTGGTACTAGCCGTACGACTAGCAATAGTGGCAGTAGTAGTTCTACTTATAGTAGCAGTAGCAGCAGTACTTATAGTATTAGTAGTAGCAGTAGTAGCAGCAGTAGCATCAGTAGTAGTAGCAGTAGCAGCAGTACCTATAGTAGCAGTATCAGCAATAGCAGCAGTAGCAGCAGTAGCAGCAGTACATATAGTAGTAGTAGCAGCAGTAGCAGTAGTAGTAACAGTAGCAGCAGTACTTATAGTATCAGTAGCAACCTTAGTACTAACAGTAGCAGCATTAGTTAGCAGTAGAGGCAGAAGTACTAGCAGTAGTAGTAGTACTAGCAGTAGCAGCATCAGAAGTAGTATTAGCAGTAGCAGCAGTATTATTTTATTTATTTATTGTATTTTATTTAACCTTTATTTAACCAGGTAAAATAAAATAAAATAAATAAATAAAATAATACTGCTGCTACTGCTAATACTACTTCTGATGCTGCTACTACTACTACTACTACTACAGCAGTAAAAGTAGTACTAGCAGTAGCAACAGTAGTTATAGTATCAGTAGCAGCAGTAGTATTAGCAGTAATAGTAGTAGTAGCAACAGTAGTAGTAGTAGTACTAGCAGTAGCAGCAGTTGTAGTAGTACTGCCAGCAGAAGTTATGAAAGCAGTAGCAGCAGTAGTACTACCAGTAGTAGTAGTAGTAGTAGTAATATAGCAGTAGCAGCAGTAGTACTAGCTATAGCGGTAGTACTAGCAGTAGCAGTAGTAGTAGTAGTACTGGCAATAGTAGCAGTAGTTATATAAGTTGAAGCAGCAGTAGTTCTAGCAGTATTTGTAGTGGTACTAGCAGTAGCAGCAGTTGTAGTAGTACTGCCAGTAGCAGCAGTAGTAGTAGTACTAGCAGTAGCAGCAGTAGTAGTAGTAGTACTTGCAGTAGTAGTAGTGGTAGTAGTAGTAGTACTAGCAGTAGTAGTACCTGCAGCAGCAGTAGGACTATCTGTTATTGACCAGCAGGACTATCTGTTATTGATCAGCAGGACTAGCTGTTATTGATCAGCAGGACTATCTGTTATTGATCAGCAGGACTACCTGTTATTGATCAGCAGGACTACCTGTTATTGACCAGCAGGACCACCTGTTATTGACCAGCAGGAGTATCTGTTATTGATCAGCAGGACTACCTGTTATTGACCAGCAGACTATCTGTTATTGATCAGTAGGACTATCTGTTATTGATCAGCAGGACTATCTGTTATTGATCAGCAGGACTACCTGTTATTGATCAGCAGGACTACCTGTTATTGACCAGCAGGACCACCTGTTATTGACCAACAGGAGTATCTGTTATTGATCAGCAGGACTACCTGTTATTGACCAGCAGACTATCTGTTATTGATCAGTAGGACTATCTGTTATTGATCAGCAGGACTATCTGTTATTGATCAGCAGGACTATCTGTTATTGATCAGCAGGACTATCTGTTATTGATCAGCAGGACTGCCTGTTATTGATCAGCAGGACTATCTGTTATTGATCAACAGGACTATCTGTTATTGATCAGCAGGACTACCTGTTATTGATCAGCAGGACTACCTGTTATTGATCAGCAGGACTACCTGTTATTGACCAGCAGGACCACCTGTTATTGACCAGCAGGAGTATCTGTTATTGATCAGCAGGACTACCTGTTATTGACCAGCAGACTATCTGTTATTGATCAGTAGGACTATCTGTTATTGATCAGCAGGAGTATCTGTTATTGATCAGCAGGACTACCTGTTATTGATCAGCAGGACCACCTGTTATTGATCAGCAGGACTATCTGTTATTGACCAGCAGGACCACCTGTTATTGATCAGCAGGACCACCTGTTATTGATCAGCAGGACTACCTGTTATTGATCAGCAGGACCACCTGTTATTGATCAGCAGGACCACCTGTTATTGATCAGCAGGACTATCTGTTATTGACAAGCAGGACTATCTGTTATTGATCAGCAGGACCACCTGTTATTGATCAGCAGGACCACCTGTTATTGATCAGCAGGACTATCTGTTATTGACCAGCAGGACTATCTGTTATTGATCAGCAGGACCACCTGTTATTGATCAGCAGGACTATCTGTTATTGACCAGCAGGACTACCTGTTATTGATCAGCAGGACCACCTGTTATTGATGAGCAGGACTATCTGTTATTGACCAGCAGGACTATCTGTTATTGACCAGCAGGACCATCTGTTATTGATCAGCAGGACTATCTGTTATTGACCAGCAGGACTACCTGTTAAGATATCCCTCTAGTGGTGTGGGGGCTGTGCTTTGGCAAAGTGGGTGGGGTTATATCCTTCCTGTTTGGCCCTGTCCGGGGGTGTCCTCGGATGGGGCCACAGTGTCTCCTGACCCCTCCTGTCTCAGCCTCCAGTATTTATGCTGCAGTAGTTTATGTGTCGGGGGGCTGGGGTCAGTTTGTTATATCTGGAGTACTTCTCCTGTCCTATTCGGTGTCCTGTGTGAATCTAAGTGTGCGTTCTCTAATTCTCTCCTTCTCTCTTTCTTTCTCTCTCTCGGAGGACCTGAGCCCTAGGACCATGCCCCAGGACTACCTGACATGATGACTCCTTGCTGTCCCCAGTCCACCTGGCCATGCTGCTGCTCCAGTTTCAACTTCCACCTGACTGTGCTGCTGCTCTAGTTTCAACTGTTCTGCCTTATTATTATTCGACCATGCTGGTCATTTATGAACATTTGAACATCTTGGCCATGTTCTGTTATAATCTCCACCCGGCACAGCCAGAAGAGGACTGGCCACCCCACATAGCCTGGTTCCTCTCTAGGTTTCTTCCTAGGTATTGGCCTTTCTAGGGAGTTTTTCCTAGCCACCGTGCTTCTACACCTGCATTGCTTGCTGTTTGGGGTTTTAGGCTGGGTTTCTGTACAGCACTTTGAGATATCAGCTGATGTACAAAGGGCTATATAAATAAATTTGATTTGATTTGATTTGATTTATTGATCAGCAGGACCACCTGTTATTGATCAGCAGGACTATCTGTTATTGACCAGCAGGACTATCTGTTATTGATCAGCAGGACTACCTGTTTATTGATCAGCACTGTTGCAACTCAGAGCTTAAGAACTTCAATGTATCCTGCAATTATATCTGTGACCCTTTGCATGTGACTAATAAACTAATCTAATCATCAAATCTATTGTTTGTTTTTTTCTAAATATAAGGTCTTCTTTTTTGTCTTCCTGAAGTGAGCCATCACGTGATCCGGGACAGCAGAACCATCTCATAATTTAATTGGGCCACCTTTGGAAGTATCCTTCTTGGATAGATAAAAACTTTTCATACAAACTGTTTACAGGTGCAGGGATCAACATTGGATGGACACCTGATGTATTTTAGCTAAGCTGTTTTTTTTAAACATTTCATTGTAACATGATGACCAGACTGGACATGTCGCGTGCGCGAGCGTTGCAAAATAAATGTAGAAGTCCATGTTATTCAATTATTGCACCCACACTGGTCGCACGCGCCAACAAGCATCTGCGTTGCCAAAGGCTAAAATAGAAGTCATTCCTATTTTTGATGCAGATCGCGCTGCAAGTCCTGCCTCTCCCATTTCCTCATTGGTTTAGAGAAGCAGGTACCCATGTGCCATCTCCTCATTGGTTATACCCACGTGGTTGATTGAAATATGAACTGTTTTGCCGGTCGTCGTGGTACTACTATGAAAGTTTAGATGCCAGTCACCATATTAAGTTCAAAGATGAAAAAGCCTAGAGGGAGGAGAGATGACTAGAAACGATTCGGTTGACCGTTTTATGTGTGGATTAATTGTCAGAGTAGAGGACCTTGTGCATTTCAGGTAAAATAACAACTCAATGTTTATATCCCAGGACAAATTATCTATCAACAGGAAGCTAGCTAAACGAAGCAAGTAACAAATTACATTTGATTTGATATTTATTTTAGCCGCGATACTAGACAAGGATGCCAACTGTCTCCAATTAAATGCATTTTCCCCATGGGAATTCTGACATACAACATTCATCAAAATAAACATAATCGGTTAGAGTGGTGCTAACACCACAAGTTGATATCAGACAATGTGATGGGATGATATCTGAAAAATAAGGCGTTGATAATTCATATGTTAGATTTTTATTCTCTAACGTATTATAGGTAAGTCTATACAGTAGCTGTGAGGTTTAGAGGCCATGTGTTAAACTAAGACAGCCTTATCCCGCTCCCTCCCATTTACACAGAGGTCCCTCCCCCTTCATACCAAGCTGCTCATTGGCTCACAGCCCTTATCAAAGTGTTTTCTGAATATAGACCCCTCTACTCCAGAACAATACATACAGCCACTATCTCAGAGACCAATACAACCCCCTCTACTTCAGAACAATACATACAGCCACCATCTCCAGACCGAACAACCTCCTCTACTCCAGAACAATACAGCCACTATGTCCAGCACCCAACAACCTCCTCTACTCCAGAACAATAAATACAGCCACTATCTCAGAGACCAATACAACCTCCTCTACTTCAGAACAATACATACAGCCACTATCTCAGAGACCAACACAACCTTCTCTACTCCAGAACAATACATACAGCCACTATCTCCAGAACCCAACAACCCCCTCTACTCCAGAACAATACAGCCACTATCTCCAGAACCAACACCCTCCTCTACTCCAGAACAATACATACAGCCACTATCTCCAGACCCAACAACCTCCTCTACTCCAGAACAATACAGCCACTATCTCAGAACCCAACAACCTCCTCTACTCCAGAACAATACACACAGCCACTATCTCCAGACCCAACAACCTCCTCTACTCCAGAACAATACAGCCACTATCTCAGAACCCAACAACCTCCTCTACTCCAGAACAATACATACAGCCACTATCTCAGAACCCAACAACCTCCTCTACTCCAGAACAATACATACAGCCACTATCTCCAGAACCCAACATCCTCCTCTACTCCAGAACAAGACAGCCACTATCTCCAGAACCAACAACCCCCTCTACTCCAGAACAATACATACAGCCACTATCTCCAGACCCAACAACCTCCTCTACTCCAGAACAATACAGCCACTATCTCAGAACCCAACAACCTCCTCTACTCCAGAACAATACATACAGCCACTATCTCCAGACCCAACAACCTCCTCTACTCCAGAACAATACAGCCACTATCTCCAGACCCAACAACCTCCTCTACTCCAGAACAATACATACAGCCACTATCTCAGAACCCAACAACCTCCTCTACTCCAGAACAATACATACAGCCACTATCTCCAGACCCAACAACCTCCTCTACTCCAGAACAAGACAGCCACTATCTCCAGAACCAACACCCTCTTGTAAAAAAGGGAAGCTTGAGAGAGAACACGATGAGTGTGTCACGGATCCAACCGGAACATTCGTTAGGCATACCTGGCCCCTATTCCCACTGATTGGATTTGTATATATGTTCCCTTTGGCTTCCATTGTGCTGTCCATTATTGTTACAAAGCCCGTTGGTGCGTGTGAGTACCTGAGCTGTGTGTTTTGGGCCTTCGTGCCCTTGTGGATTGGACAGATGATTACGGGTCTGGTCCCGTGTGTTAATCATTGTGAGCTTGTGTTATTTATTTGAGGTACTCCTCACTCTTTTGTTTGGGTTTCAACCCTGTGTTTTGTATAGTGTTTGTTTGGTCTTTGTCCCCGTGCCTTTACATGGTATGCTGTAATGTTAGGTATAATAAAAATCTGATTATGCATTCCTGCTTCTGTCTCCCGATCCTTCATGCCAACATGACATAGTGTTTATTTTGACTCCTTAAAATATGTAGAACAGCCCTCCCAGGATAAATGTGGTTGTCAGAGGGAGATACCTATAGATTGAAATCCTGCAGATCCATGTTTCAGAGCACCTATATATTGCTCTGTGAAGCTCTGAGACGGGACATATTCCTTTTTAAATGGCAGCAGAGAAAATGGGACGGTTTTCCTCTCAGATCTTTAGAACTCCGGCTCTCAGCGTAGTACAATAAAGTCTCTCTGTGCTTTCTCACTTCCCCCACTTATAATCAGTGAGATACAGTTGTAGGCAGAGTGGCTGCCTTTATCTCTGTGTTCCTACAAGCTGCTCTGAATAAAGAAGTCATTATCTGCAGGCCCACAAAGCCTCCAGACGTCCGTATTCAACATGTTCTGTACATGATGTATTGATCAATCTGCAGTGACTAATAGCGGCCCGATGAAAGGCTCTAGCTGGAGTTAACGTATCTGCCCATGCAAACTGCAAATGAAGCACTCAGTGGCACAAAAGGTCTGGTCCAGTGAATTATAATTAGGACCTACAACAATAAAAGTCAAGCGCTTTCTCCCCTATTTAATTTACCACGCCCTATGACAGCCTGGAGAATGGAGGCGGAGGAGGAGGGTTATGTCCCTTTGCCCTATCTTGCCTTTCATGGTAGAAGAAGTACTATGAAGTCCAGAGAAACACAGTATTTAAGAATAGACTTGAGTATACAAAACATTAAGAACACCTGCTCTTTCCATGACAGACTGACCAGGTGATTCCAGGTTGAAAGAGATGATCCCTTATTGATGTCACTTGTTAAATACACTTAAATCAGTGTAGATGAAGGGGAGGAAACAGGTTAAAAAAAACAGATTTTTAAGCCTTGAGATAATTGAGACATGGATTGTGTATGTGTGTCATTCAGAGGGTGAATGGGTAAGACAACATTTAAGTGCCTTTGAATGGGGTATGGTTATAGGTGCTAGGCACACCGGTTTGTGTCAAGAACTGCAATGCTGGCGGGTTTTTCATGCTCAACAGTTTCCCGTGTGTATCAAGAATGGTCCACCACCCAAAGAACATCCAGCCAACTTGATACAACTGTGTGAAGCATTGGAGTCAACATGGGCCAGCATCCCTGTGGAACGCTTCCGACACCTTGTAGAGTCCATGCCCCAGCAAACTGAGGCAGTTCTGAGGGGAAGGGGGTTGTGTGAAACTCAATGTTAGGAAAGTGTTCCTAATGTCTGGTATACTCAGTGTATATCTCAGAAGCTTTTATATGTCAATTAGTATAGTCTGTGTTACTTTGCCATTGTACTAGATGGGACTTTATACACATTGTGAATCCTAAATAAGGGTCCTAGTCTTTTAGTGAAAAAACAATGAAAGAATTGAGACTGAAATTAGAAATGTTTCATTTCAGTGCCAACATGTCCAGCTCTGCTTGAGGCTGTAGAGAGAATAAACAGAATAGAAATTAGATAGAGGGTCTGCCAGAGACACGATTAACCCCAAGAAGAGGTGATCCTCTCAGGCAGGACTGACTAGTTTGGCTACCGACTCACAAACATATGTTCACACACAGGACTGCTTAGGCTGGAAGCTAATGTTTTTTTGTTGTTTCTCCAGCTGGGTTAGGGTTAGGGTTAGGGTTGTTGCTCCAGCTGGGTTAGGGTTAGTGTTAGGGTTAGGGTTGTTGCTCCAGCTGGGTTAGGGTTAGGGTTGTTGCTCCAGCTGGATTAGGGTTAGAGTTAGGGTTGTTGCTCCAGCTGGGTTAGGGTTAGGGTTGTTGCTCCAGCTGGGTTAGTGTTAGGGTTAGGGTTAGGGTTGTTGCTCCAGCTGGGTTAGGGTTAGGGTTGTTGCTCCAGCTGGGTTAGGGTTGTTGCTCCACCTGGGTTAGGGTTGTTGCTCCAGCTGGGTTAGGGTTGTTGCTCCAGCTGGGTTAGGGTTGTTGCTCCAGCTGGGTTAGGGTTAGGGTTGTTGCTCCAGCTGGGTTAGGGTTAGGGTTGTTGCTCCAGCTGGGTTAGGGTTGTTGCTCCAGCTGGGTTAGGGTTGTTGCTCCAGCTGGGTTAGGGTTGTTGCTCCAGCTGGGTTAGGGTTGTTGCTCCAGCTGGGTTATTGCTCCAGCTGGGTTATTGCTCCAGCTGGGTTAGGGTTGTTGCTCCAGCTGGGTTAGGGTTAGGGTTGTTGCTCCAGCTGGGTTAGGGTTAGGGTTGTTGCTCCAGCTGGGTTAGGGTTAGGGTTGTTGCTCCAGCTGGGTTAGGGTTAGGGTTGTTGCTCCAGCTGGGTTAGGGTTAGGGTTAGGGTTAGGGTTGTTGCTCCAGCTGGGTTAGGGTTAGTGTTAGGGTTAGGGTTGTTGCTCCAGCTGGGTTAGGGTTAGGGTTAGGGTTGTTGCTCCAGCTGGGTTAGGGTTAGGGTTAGGGTTGTTGCTCCAGCTGGGTTAGGGTTAGGGTTGTTGCTCCAGCTGGGTTAGGGTTAGTGTTAGAGTTAGAGTTAGGGTTGTTGCTCCAGATGGGTTATGGTTAGGGTTAGGGTTGTTGCTCCAGCTAGCTATATATTACAGACCTTTTTGTCTCATATGCACAAAAAGGTGAATAACAAGCTGAATTCACTAAGCAGCGAAGCCACCAGAGGAACCTTATTCTGCTCATCATTAGTTTTGTTCTATCGGTACAATGACAGACACAGGATCCAGCCCCAGGGATATATATTACCCACAATGGGAGCAGATAAAAGTCTACATTAGCCCATATGTAACTCCTGTGTCAGGCTCACACAGCCCAGCCACCACCAGAGGTGTTCATCTCTCTCTTTATGAATAATGCTATGTATATTACTCACTGACACAAAGCGCTTCCAATTTATGGTCCCTAACCTCACAGCGTGAGGACCAATTCATATCTTTCAGAATGCACGCTCTCAGCTATACATTGAGGGGGATCTGTGGGTATCTGATATGCACGGAGGAGAGTTTAGAGACAATGGCTCCACGGTAAATGTTGTGCTTTTAGAAGCACTCGAGGCACGGCCCACCTACAGCCACTTGAGAACACGCCTCTCTCTTCCTTAATTCTCTGCTATTCATTGGCAGCTGAAGCTAACAAAGAATATGTTTGACATCCCAAAAATCAACCAAGCTGTTCTTAAAAGCAACAACCTACACAGTCGTCTCTTACCAAGTCCTCAGCCAACTCTAGATGCTGCTCCACAACAACCTACACAGTCGTCTCTTACCAAGTCCTCAGCCAACTCTAGATGCTGCTCCACAACAACCTACACAGTCGTCTCTTACCAAGTCCTCAGCCAACTCTAGATGCTGCTCCACAACAACCTACACAGTCGTCTCTTACCAAGTCCTCAGCCAACTCTAGATGCTGCTCCACAACAACCTACACAGTCATCGCTTACCAAGTCCTCAGCCAACTCTAGATGCTGCTCCACAACAACCTACACAGTCGTCTCTTACCAAGTCCTCAGCCAACTTTAGATGCTGCTCCACAACAACCTACACAGTCGTCTCTTACCAAATCCTCAGCCAACTCCAGATGCTGCTCCACAACAACCTACACAGTCATCGCTTACCAAGTCCTCAGCCAACTCTAGATGCTGCTCCACAACAACCTACACAGTCGTCTCTTACCAAGTCCTCAGCCAACTCTAGATGTTGCTCCACAACAACCTACACAGTCATCGCTTACCAAGTCCTCAGCCAACTCTAGATGTTGCTCCACAACAACCTACACAGTCATCTCTTACCAAGTCCTCAACCAACTCTAGATGCTGCTCCACAACAACCTACACTGTCGTCTCTTACCAAGTCCTCAGCCAACTCTAGACGCTGCTCCACAACTACATCTCCTGACACCTCTGAAAAATGTAGAGGGGAGAAAAAAACAGCTAAAAGGATTAAATAGAGAATTAGCTCACGTTTCAGAGGGCTCCCTTAGCTGATCTGGTGAGCATTTCACTCTCAGCACCTCTATCCCCTATTTTCTTGTCTCAATAGCTGGTTGAACTAGCTCAGTATAGCTGGTTGAATTAGGCCAGTCTTGGTAGTTCACTCTTGGTGTGTCTCTCCAGGTTCAATACGACCAGAGCGGACCGGCTGGGGTTGGGGACCAGGGAATCTAAGCACAGTTCAAGCAGAACAATAGCTGCCTGCAAAATGTCTTGCCTGGAGGTGGTGGCTTGTGAAAAACCATGTTGTTCTTGGGCCCCCGGGGCCCCTGGCTCCTTGAATAGATTTGTTAAAGCCCTATGGTTGATTTATGCTAAGTAGGCTAGGCAGGAGGGAGAGGGCAAAACAACGTCGCCAGAACAGCACTCTCTAAGCCTCGACCCACACTTTGATGGTTCCTTTGGAGGTGCCCAGTGAAAGACAAGCCTCCACTTCCCTCCGCTCTCTTCTCTTTCTGCCATACACAGATAATCAGCTTTATGGAAAGTATGTGTGCTCTTTTGACAGTCCGCGATAGCTCATTAATTCAATCACATCGAAGGCCATTGTTCCCAAAGTGTTTGAAATGCGTATTGGGACGAGGCCTTCCATAGGCCTGTCACTCACACGCAACATTCTTCCTGGCGTTGTCATGGCGGGGGGCAGAGTTCATGAAAACACAGAATGTTAGCCAACAAAACAAGAATAAAGACTTATTGGAGATACTCTTTTTAAAGGCCATCTACCATGCACAAAAACAGGACAAGTTGTGACACTATAGCAGCACTGAGACAGGGAGAAACAGAGCATCTGAAAAGCTAACAGGACTATGACCCAGGAGTCTCTGGGAAAAAGATGATGAATTGCTGCCTGCAAGAACAATGTTGTTACTGCTCTGGCTTCTCCACCACTACAATGACCAGTACATTTGAACACATGCCTGTCGTGTCTCTAACACTGTTGTAGGCCAGAGCACTGAGCAGGCCACTGGAATGTTGATAGGGTTCATGCTGATACGTTGTGCTGCATGACGCTCCCAGGCCAAACCGATCAGGCCAAATAGACTGGGGAAATGACTCAGACATGTGGAAAACACACACAGCAGTTACTGATGGGCCTGGCCACTCAGCATTATAATCTGTCCTCTTAAAAATGATCAACATCCTAAATGACAAGACACTAGTAGGATCTTCAATCATCCTTCTCCAAAAATCATACATATAAATGAATTAACCAATTAAGATCAAACTCTAATTCAACCTCATCCCGAAGGAGAATGTAGAATACGTGGTGATTAATAGCAGAAACATTTTGCAACCTCATCCTGATATAGAAAGTAAAATATTGGCAGATTAATTATTCAACCTCATCCTGAATGAGAAAGTAGAAAACTGGCAGATTAATTCTTCAACCTCATCTTGAATGAGAAAGTAGAATACTAGCAGATTAATTCTACAACCTCATCCTGAATACGAATGTAGAATACTAGGTGATTAATTGCAGATACATTTTGCAACCTCATTCTGATATAGAATGTATAATACTAGCAGATTAATGCTACTACCTCATCCTGAATGAAAACGTAGATTACCAGGAGATCAATGCAACTACCACATCCTGAATGAAAACTTAGATTACCAGCAGATTAATGCTACTACCACATCCTGAATGAGAATGTAGAATACTGGCAAATTAATGCAACTACTTCATCCTGAATGAAAACGTAGATTACCAGCAGATTAAAGCTACTACCTCATCCTGAATGAAAACGTAGATTACCAGCAGATGAAGGCTACTACCTCATCCTGAATGAGAATGTAGAATAATAGCATATTAATTCTACAACCTCAACCTGAATGAAAACGTAGATTACCAGCAGATTAATGCTACTACCTCATCCTGAATGAGAAGGTAGAATACTGGCAGATTAATGCTACTACCTCATCCTGAATTTGAATGTAGAATACTGGCAGATTAATGCTACTACCTCATCCTGAATGAAAACGTAGATTACCAGCAGATTAATGCTACTACCTCATCCTGAATGAGAATGTATAATACCAGCAGATTAATGCTACTACCTCATCCTGAATGACAATGTAGAATACTGGCAGATTAATGCTACTACCTCATCCTGAATGAAAAAGTAGATTACCAGCAGATTAATGCTACTTCCTCATCCTGAATGAAAAAGTAGATTACCAGCAGATTAATGCTACTACCTCATCCTGAATGAAAATGTAGATTACCAGCAGATTAATGCTACTACCTCATCCTGAATGAAAAAGTAGATTACCAGCAGATTAATGCTACTTCCTCATCCTGAATGAAAAAGTAGATTACCAGCAGATTAATGCTACTACCTCATCCTGAATGAAAACGTAGATTACCAGCAGATTAATGCTACTACCTCATCCTGAATGAGAATGTAGAATACTGGCAGATTAATGTTACTACCTCATCCTGAATGAAAACGTAGATTACCAGTAGATTAATGCTACTACCTCATCCTGAATGAGAATGTAGAATACTGGCAGATTAATGCTACTACCTCATCCTGAATGAAAAAGTAGATTACCAGCAGATTAATGCTACTACCTCATCCTGAATGAGAATGTAGAATACTGGCAGATTAATGCTACTACCTCATATTGAATGAGAACGTAGACTACCAGCAGATTAATGCTACTACCTCATATTGAATGAGAACGTAGATTACCAGCAGATTAATGCTACTACCTCATCCTGAATGAGAATGTAGAATACTGGCAGATTAATGCTACTACCTCATCCTGAATGAAAAAGTAGATTACCAGTAGATTAATGCTACTACCTCATCCTGAATGAGAATGTATAATACTGGCAGATTAATGCTACTACCTCATCCTGAATGAAAAAGTAGATTACCAGCAGATTAATGCTACTACCTCATCCTGAATGAGAATGTAGAATACTGGCAGATTAATGCTACTACCTCATATTGAATGAGAACGTAGACTACCAGCAGATTAATGCTACTACCTCATATTGAATGAGAATGTAGACTACCAGCAGATTAATGCTACTACCTCTTATTGAATGAGAACGTAGACTACCAGCAGATTAATGCTACTACCTCATATTGAATGAGAACGTAGATTACCAGCAGATTAATGCTACTACCTCATCCTGAATGAGAATGTAGAATACTGGCAGATTAATGTTACTACCTCATCCTGAATGAGAATGTAGAATACTGGCAGATTAATGCTACTACCTCATATTGAATGAGAACATAGACTACCAGCAGATTAATGCTACTACCTCATCCTGAATGAAAATGTAGATTACCAGCAGATTAATGCTACTACCTGATCCTGAATGAAAACGTAGATTACCAGCAGATTAATGCTACTACCTCATCCTGAATGAAAACGTAGATTACCAGCAGATTAATGCTACTACCTGATCCTGAATGAAAATGTAGATTACCAGCAGATTAATGCTACTACCTCATCCTGAATGAAAACGTAGATTACCAGCAGATTAATGCTACTACCTCATCCTGAATGAGAATGTAGAATAATAGCAGATTAAAAGCAGCTCAAGTAATTGTGGCTTTGCTGCTGCTGCTGCTACCTAGCATCACTGCTCCCATCCAGCCAGCCAGATACTGGCCAACATATTTGTTCCTACGGCGTAGTGACATTGGTAAAGTACAGACCATCAGAGATAGATACTCCATGCTACTCATTCTCTCTGTTTTCAGCCCTCTGTGATTCAAAAAAGTTGTGCTGGGCTAATCTCAAATCAAATCAAAGTGTATTTGTCACGTGCGCCGAATACAACAGGTGTAGACCTTACAGTGAAATGCTTACTTACAGGCTCTAACCAATAGTGCGAAAAAGGTATGTGTGTGTGTAGGTAAGTAAAGAAATAAAACAACAGTAAAAAGACATTTGAAGATAAGAGTAGCAAGGCTATATACAGACACCGGTTAGTCAGGCTTATTGAGGTAGTATGTACATGTAGATATGTTAAAGGGACTATGCATATATGATGAACAGAGAGTAGCAGTAGCGTAAAAAGAGGGGTTGGCTGGTGGTGGGACACAATAAAGATAGCCCGGTTAGCCAATGTGAGGGAGCACTGGTTGGTCGGGCCAATTGAGCTAGTATGTGAGAGTGATGTTAGAGTGATAATGCATATAAGATAAAAAGAGAGTAGCAGCATCGTAAAAGAGGGGTTGTTGGGGACACATAATGCAAATAGTCCGGGTTAGAGTGATAATGCATATAAGATAAAAAGAGAGTAGCAGCATCGTAAAAGAGGGGTTGTTGGGGACACATAATGCAAATAGTCCGGGTAACCATTTGGTTATCTGTTCAGGAGCCTTATGGCTTGGGGGTAAAAACTGTTGAGAAGCCTTTTTGTCCTAGACTTGGCATTCCGGTACCGCCTGCCATGGGGTAGTAGAGAGAACAGTCTATGACTGGGGTGGATGGGGTTTGTAGTCTGTAATAGTTTGGAAGCCCTGCCACATCCGACGAGCGTCAGAGCCGGTGTAGTATGATTTAATCTTAGCCCTGTATTGACGCATTGCCTGATTGATGGTTCATCGCAGGGCATAGCGGGATTTCTTGTAAGCTTCCGGGTTAGAGTCCCGCACCTTGAAAGCGGCAGCTCTACCGTTTAGCTCAATGTGAATGTTGCCTGTAATCCATGGCTTCTGGTTGGGGTTTGTACGTACAGACAATGTTGGGACGACGTCCTCAATGCACTTTTTGATAAAGCCGGTGACTGATGTAGTGTATTCCTCAATGTCATCAGAAGAATCCCGGAACATGTTCCAGTCTGTGATAACAAAATAGTCCTGTAGTTTAGCATCTGCTTCATCTGACCATTTTTTATAGACCGAGTCACTGTTGCTTCCTGCTTTAATTTTTGCTTGTAAGCAGGAATCAGGAGGATAGAGTTGTGGTCGGATTTACCAAATGGAGGGCAAGGGAGAGCTTTGTACGCGTCCCTGTGTGTGGAGTACAGGTGATCTAGAATTATTTTCCCCTCTGGTTGCACATTTAACATGTTGATATAGATTTGGTAGAACTGATTTAAGTTTCCCTGCATTAAAGTCTCCGGCCACTAGGAGCGCCGCCTCTGGGTGAGTGGTTTCCTGTTGGCTTATTTCCTTATACAGCTGACTGCATGCGGTCTAGGTGCCAGCATCTCTCTGTGGTGGTAAATAAACAGCCACGAAAAGTATAGCTGAGAACTCTCTAGGCAAGTAGTGTGGCCTGCAATTTATCACAATATACTATACTTCAGGCGAGCAAAATCTAGAGACTTCCTTAGATTTTGTACACCAGCTGTTGTTTACAAATGTGCACAGACCGCCCCATCCTCATCTTACTGGAGTGTGCTGTTCTATTCTGCCGGTGCAGCGTATATCCTGCTAGCTGAATATCCATGTCGTCATTCAGCCATGGTTCCGTGAAACATAGGATATTACCGTTTTTGATGTCCTGTTGGTAGGATATTCGTGATCGTACCTCTCTAGTTTATTGTCCAATGATTGCACGTTGGCGAGTAGTATTGACGGTAACGGAAGCTTTCCCACTCACCTTCTGCGGGTCCGGACGAGGCATCCTGCTCTTCGTCCTCTGCGTCACATCCTTTATGCGAATAATTGGGATGTCTGCCCTGTGGGGTGTTTGGAGAATATCGAGTCCTGCTTGTTGTTGTTGAAAAAATATTTGTCTAATCCGAGGTGAGTGATCGCTGTCCTGATATCTAGAAGCTCTTTGTCTAATCCGAGGTGAGTGATCGCTGTCCTGATATTTAGAAGCTCTTTGTCTAATCCGAGGTGAGTGATCGCTGTCCTGATATTTAGAAGCTCTTTGTCTAATCCGAGGTGAGTGATCGCTGTCCTGATATCCAGAAGCTTTTTGTCTAATCCGAGGTGAGTGATCGCTGTCCTGATATCCAGAAGCTTTTTGTCTAATCCGAGGTGAGTGATCGCTGTCCTGATATCCAGAAGCTTTTTGTCTAATCCGAGGTGAGTGATCGCTGTCCTGATATCTAGAAGCTCTTTTCTGCCATAAGATACGGCTGCAGAAACATTACGTACAAAATAATTTTTAAATATCACCAAAAAAATCACATAATAGCGCAATTTGTTAGGAGACCGTAAAATGTTGGCCATCTCCTCCGGCGCCATTATAACCCATCTCCTCTGTTTACCAGATACCCTGCCTTCAGGAAGTAGTCACAGCCCTTGACTTTTTCACATTTTGTTGTGTTACAGCCTCCATTTAAAATGGATTAAATTGAGATTGTGTGCCACTAGCCTACACACAATACCGCAGAATGCCAATGTTGAATCATGTTTTTAGACAGTTTAACAAATTAACAAAGAATGAAAAGCTGAAATATGTTCAGTCAATAAGTGTTCAGCACTTCTGTTATGGCTAGCCTAAATAAGTTCAAGAGTGAATATGTGCTTAACAAGTCACATAATAGGTTGCATGACTTAACTTTGTGTGCAGTAAGTGTTTAACATGGTTTTTGAATGAATACCTCATCTCTGTACCCGGCACAGACAATTATCTGTAAGATCCCTCAGTTGATGAGTGAATTTAAAACACAGAATCAACCACAGATACCAGGGAGCTTTTCCAATGCCTCACAAAGAAGGGTAAAATAAAGCAACCCTTGAATATCCATTTGAGAAATATGAATTACACTTTGGATGGTGTGTCAATACAACATACAGGAGTCCTTCCTAACTCAGTTGCCAGAGCGGAACCTCTCAGGGATTTGAAGCCAATGGGTAATTTAAAACAGTTACACAGTTTAACTTCTTGGATATAGGGGGCGCTATTTTAGTTTTGGGATGAAAAACGTTCCCGTTTTAAACAAGATATTTTGTCACCAAAAGATTCTCGACTATGCATATAATTGACAGCTTTGGAAAGAAAACACTCTGACGTTTCCAAAACTGCAAAGATATTGTCTGTGAGTGCCACAGAACTGATGTTACAGGCGAAACCCAGATAAAAATCCAATCAGGAAGTGCCGCATTTTTTAAAACCACCTCATGTCAATGACTCCTTATATGGCTGTGAATGGGCCACGAATGAGCTTAGGCTTTCTGTCGCTTCCCCAAGGTGTCATTGAAATCATCCGAAGTTCTTCAAAGGTAAATGATTTAATTTGAATGCTTTTCTTGTTTTTGTGAAAATGTTGCCTGCTGAATGCCAGGCTTAATGCTATGCTAGGCTATCAATACTCTTACACAAATGCTTGTGTAGCTTTGGTTGAAAAGCATATTTTGAAAATCTGAGATGACAGTGTTGTTAACAAAAGCGATTTTGCGATTTTCATGAATAGGAAACGTTGCATTATGGTAATGCGCTTGAGGCTATGATTACGCTCCCGGATACGGGATTGCTCGTCGCTAGAGGTTAATTGCTGTGATCGTCGAAAACTGAGGATGGATCCACACCGTTGTAGCTACTCCAAAATACTAACCTAAATTACAGAGTGAACAGAAGGGAGTGAACAGAAGGGAGTGAACAGAAGGGAGTGAACAGAAGGGAGTGTGCACAATAAAACATTTCCAAAACATCCTGTTTGCTATAAGGAACTAAAGTAACACTGCCAACAATGTGGCAACGAAGTTAACTTTGTGTCCTGAATACAAAGCATTTTGTTTGGGGCAAAGCCAACACAACAGCACAGTACCACACTTCATATTTTGAAGAATGGTGGTGGCTGCATCATGTTATGGGTATGCTTGTTATCAGCAAGGACTAGGGGGGGGTTAGGATAAAAAAATTAATGGAATAAAGCTTGGCACAGGCAAAATCTGGTTCAGGCTGCAGGAGTTCCTTTTGAGGGAATGCTGTCACCTCCAGATCGGTGTTTGTCACCTTGTGCGCTGAGAGGGTCAGGTTCTTGTCCAGTTCTGGCATGTAGGTCACCACAGACTAGTACATGTCCCTGGGTCTGGAAATGGTTGATCTCCCCCTCTAAAATGGAGAAGCTGTCTTCATTAAAATATGGGGATTTTAGTGGGGGGATAGAGGTAACACACAGGAGGACATTTTTTTCTGTCAATATTATTTCATTTAGAATTTCTAGCCAAATGTAAAATGTTCCTTATAATTGAATAGTTAGGTCTGCTCTATACTAAATTAGCCACTGATTGCCTTCCCTGTTTCACTCCTGGTAGTTTGGTGGATGGGACTACCAGCTCTCTGTAACCTAGAGGGCAACCAGTGGGTCCATCTCCTCTATACCATGTTTCTTGACGAATGACATTGTCTGTATTTCTGATTTCTTTGGGGAAGTCCAGGTTCCTGCTCTTTAGGCCAACGGCAGATGACCTCAGGCCTTATATATTCCAGGATGAGATAGTGAAAGCTTTGTGTTCTATAAAGTGTCCAATGTTGTGAGTCGTTTGGTTTGGCCTCAGTCTAGTAAGTATGAGCAGATCAAATCAAATCACATTTATTTGTAAAGCCCTTCTTACATCAGTTGATATCTCAAGGTGCTGTACAGAAACACAGCCTAAAACCCCAAACAGCAAGCAATGCAGGTGTAGAAGCACAGTGGCTAGGAAAAACTCCCTAGAAAGGCCCGAACCGGGGAAGAATCCTAGAGAGGAACCAGGCTATGAGGGGTGGCCAGTCCTCTTCTGGCTGTGCCGGGTGGAGATTATAACAGAACATGGCCTAGATGTTCAAATGTTCATAAATGACTAGCAGTGTCAAATAATAATAATCACAGTGGTTGTCTAGGGTGTAACAGGTCAACACCTCAGGAGTAAATGTCAGTTGGCTTTTAATAGCCAATCATTGAGAGTGTCTCTACCACTCTGCTGTCTCTAGAGAGTTGAAATCAGCAGGTCTGGGACAGGTAGCAAGTCAGGTGAACAGGTCAGGGTTCCATAGCCGCAGGCAGAACAGTTGAAACTGGAGCAGCAGCACGGCCAGGTGGACTGGGGACAGCAAGGAGTCATCAGGCCAGGTAGTCCTGAGGCATGTTCCTAGGGCTCAGGTCCTCCGAGAGAGAGAGAAAGAAAGAATTAGAGAGAGCATACTTAAAATCACACAGGACACCGGATAACACAGGAGAAATACTCCAGACATAACAGACTGACCCTAGCCCCCCGACACATAAACTACTGCAGAATAAATACAGGAGTCTGAGACTCGAGGGGTCGGGAGACACTGTGGCCCCATCCGACGATAACCCCGGACAGGGCCAAACAGGCAGGATATAATCCCACCCACTTTGCCAAAGCACAGCCCCACACCACTAGAGGGATATTTTCAACCACCAACTTACCATCCTGAGACAAGGCCGAGTAGAGCCCACAAAGATCTCCGCCACGGCCCAACCCTAAGGGGGGTGCCAACCCAGACAGGAAGATCACGTCAGTGACTCAACCCACTCAAGTGACGCAACCCTCCTAGGGACGGCATGGAAGAGCACCAGTAAGCCAGTGACTCAGCCTCTGTAATAGGGTTAGAGGCAGAGAATCTCAGTAGAGAGGGGAACCAGCCAGGCAGAGACAGCAAGGGCGGTTCGTTGCTCCAGTGTCTTTCCGTTCACCTTCACACTCCTGGGCCAGACTACACTCAATCATAGGACCCACTGAAGAGATGGGTCTTCAATAAAGACTTAAAGGTTGAGACCGAGTTTGCGTCTCTCACATGGGTAGGCAGACCATTCCATAAAAATGTAGCTCTATAGGAGAAAGCCCAGTCTCCAGTTGTTTGCTTAGAAATTATAGGGACAAATAGGAGACCTGCGTCTTGTGACCGTAGCGTACGTGTAGGTATGTACGGCAGGACTAAATTGGAAAGAAAGGTAAGAACAAGCCCATGTAATGCTTTGCAGGTTAGCAGTAAAACCTTGTAATCAGCCCTTGCCTTAACGGGTACACGTCCCCCTAGGGGTACACCCCCCCCCCCCTCAACTGAAACAGTGGCGCACAGAATGCAAAAATATTCGTAGAAATATTTAACCTCCACACATTAACAAGTCCAATAGCTCAAATGAAAGATAAACACCTTGTTCATCTAGCCAGCAAGTCAGATTTCTAAAATGTTTTACGGCGAAAACATAGCACATATTTATGTCAAACCACCACCAAAGACACAGCTCATTTGTATAGCCATTTTGAACAAAAGATGCAATCAACAAACGCAGGATTAAAAGAAAAATAATTCACTAACCTTTTGAAAATCTTCATCAGATGACAGTAATAGGACATGTTACACAGTACATTTATGTTTTTTTCAATAATATGCAATTTATATCCATAAATCTCTGTTTACAATGACGCCATGTTCAAAAAATGCTACTCAAATGTCCGGAGAAATGATGATAGCTCCACCAGATAACGTCAGATAACAAGCAATACACATCATAAACTTTGACTAAATATACATGTTCTACATATAGTTAGAAAGATACACTGCTTCTTAATGCAACCGCTGTGTTACATTTATTTTTAACGTTACAGAATTCGTTCACTAGGCTATAATATGAGACGGCGCTCATAGATTAGCAATATGTCTCCGCTATGTTGGAGTCCACAGAAACACAAAATGACCACATAAATATTCCCTTACCTTTGATGTTCTTCGATCAGAAGTCGTGGAAGAAGTCATACTTACCAAAAACTGCGTTTGGCTTTCAGGTCTGTGTCTTTGGGTTATCAAACGCGACAAATTCCTCCTGAAATGCAGCCAAAATTCTAGGGGTTGCGCATCAAAACTTCAAAATTACATATTAGATGTCGACTAAACTGGTCAAACTAAGTGCAGAATCAAGCTTTAGGATATTCTAAACGTGCAAAACAATTATCAGCTCGAACCGACAAACCGACATCGTTTGGTGAATCTTGGAACAAAGAGAGCTCCAGACGCGACGCGCGCATGAGAGTACGTGTATTTTCGCGCGACCCGAAGGTTTTAGCCCGCCAAAGGGTGAGGGAGCTCACAATGAAACGCCCCATTGAAAGGAGACATCGCGCTGAAGAGATAGAAACTGTTCTCAGATCCGTAGCTGGTTGGGAAGGGTGGGGGCGAGGACGTCAAAGTTGGCCCAACTTTACTGGTGACAGAGAGAGTTTGGAAGAATAGCTGCCCTGTGAGTTCTGCTTTATATACAGACATAATTTGAACGGTTTTAGAAGCTTTAGAGTGTTTTCTATTCAATAATTATTATTATATTCATATATTAGCAATTTTGGACAGATTTATTTCTGTTTACTATGGGCACGCAATTCTTCCAAAGGGGGCAGTATTCTGCCTAGCTCTACAGGAAACCAGTGTAGAGAGGCTAGCACTGGAGTAATATGATCACATTCTTTGGTTCTAGTCAAGATTCTAGCAGCCATATTGAGCACTAACTGGAGTTTATTTAGTGCCTGTCCTGGCCTTAGTGTCCTGGCACTAAGGCCTAGAAGCACGAGGACAGATGCAGAGCCTTGGTCTGACGCCATTAAAAGGTAATTTACCACCTTCACAAGTGCAGTCTCAGTGCTATGATGGGATCTAAAACCAGACTGAAGCATTTCATACACATTGTTTGTTTTCAGGGAGGCAGTGAGTTGCTGCCAACAACTTTTTCTAACATTTTTGAGAGGAATGGAAGATTCGATATAGGCCAATAGTTATTTTATATTTTCTGGGTAAAGGTTTGGCTTTTTCAAGAGAGGCTTTATTGCTGCCACTTTTAGTGAGTTTGGTACACATCCGGTGTATAGAGAGCCGTTTATTATGTTCAACATAGGAGGGCCAAGCACAGGAAGCAGCTCTTTCAGTAGTTTTATTAATATATTTATTTATTTGACCTTTATTTAACCAGGCAAGTCAGTTAAGAACACATTCTTATTTTCAATGACAGCCTGGGAACAGTGGGTTAACTGCCTGTTCAGGGGCAGAACGACAGATTTGTACTTTGTCAGCTCGGGGGTTTGAACTCGCATCCTTCCGGTTACTAGTCCAACGCTCTAACCACTAGGCTACGCTGCCGCCCCGTAGCGTAGCGTAGCCTAGGGGGCGGCATCTTGAAGGTTTAGAGGCCATGATTATTTTCATCATTGTGTCAAGAGATATAGTACTAAAACACTTGAGTGTCTCCCTCGGTCCTAGGTCCTGGCAGAGTTGTGCAGACTCAGGACAACTGAACTTTGGAGGAAAATGCAGATTTAAAGAGGAGTATGTAATTTGCTTTCTAATGATCATGATATTTTCCTCAAAGAAGTTCATGAATTTATCACTGCTGAAGTGAAAGCCATCCTCTCTTGGGGTATCAGTTTTTTTGTGGAGTTCTTATTTTCCTCAATTAAGTTGGAAAAATAGGATGGACGAGCAGCAGTAAGGGCTCTTCGATACTGCACGGTACTGTCTTTCCAAGCTAGTCAGAAGACTTCCAGTTTGGTGGAGCAGCAGTGAGGGCTCTTCGATACTGCACAGTACTGTCTTTCCAAGCTAGTCGGATGACATGCAGTTTGGTGGAGCAGCAGTGAGGGCTCTTCGATACTGCACGGTACTGTCTTTCCAAGCTAGTCGGATGACTTGCAGTTTGGTGTGGCACCATTTCCGTTCTAATTTTCTGGAAGCTTGCTTCAGAGCTCAGAGCCTGCTTGTCAGTAACAAGAACATTTCCCAGGACATGGACATGTATGGATTGGTTGGGGTGGGGGTTTGGAGAGGCCCGCAGATCTGGGAGAGTGTCTTGCTAGTCTGGGCGGGGTGTCTGTTGATCTGTTGCTCCTGTGTGAGGTGTTGGAGCAGTGGTTAAGGGCAACGTCCTTTATGGTCCTGGCGAAGGTGGGCACTGCTGCCTTGTAGAGCTGGACCTGGTCGTAAAGGCTGTTCAAGTCCAGGGTGGAGTGGTGGGCCGGGTAAACATTTCGTTTTGAGGCACAGTTATGGAAATTCTTGCGTTTACCCACTGTATGGTAGCAGGGTGGAAGTATTTTTGTGGTAGCAAGGTGGAGATAACCGCTTTGGGGAAAGTTTTGCTTTGGGGAAAGTAGAAGAAGCTTTTTCAATCACTCCCTAGGGTGCTGTGGCCACCCTTTCCTTCTGTCCTCTCAGGTCGTTTGTGCCTGTTTGTATTATTATGTGGCTGGGTGTCCCTAGTTGATCCTCAGACAGAAGGTCTAGGGTGCTCTGGGTGTTCGGACACCACAGTTTATAGTGTGTAATTGGGAAAAAGTATATTTTCTTGTATATATTTCTTGTTTGAGTCCATAAGGAGTGCGGTGGTGTAACGGTTTTCTTTAGGTGAAGTAGAGGCGGACCAAAATGCAGCGTGGTTGTTATTCATTGTACTGTAATAAAGAAACTGTACACGAATAAACTAACAAAACAACCTAAAACAGTCCTATCTGGTGCAAAACACAGAGACAGGAACAATCACCCACAAACACACAGTGAAACCCAGGCTACCTAAATATGGTTCCCAATCAGAGACAATGACTAACACCTGCCTCTGATTGAGAACCATATCAGGCCAGACATAGAAATAGACAAACAAGACATCCAACATAGAATGCCCACTCAGATCACACCCTGACCAACCAAAACATAGAAACATACACAGCAAACTATGGTCAGGTTGTGACAGGTGGCTTGTGATGTCCTCAGTGGGTGTGGGGGGGTTCTCAGGAGGGCTATCAGGGGGGCTGACAGTAGGGGTGCTCAGAGGGGGTGGGATTCCCTGGGCTTGGGGTTCTTCATTTATCTGTCCTGCTGTGATGTCGAGGCTATGGTCAGGGTCTGGGGTGGACTGTTCTGCTGGCTCTCTGCGGGGGTGGCCACCTCTATAATGTTTTGTTCTCTGTCACACGTCATCTTTTTCACCTTCTCCACCAGCGCTCTCACCGTCTCCTCTAGGGCTCTTTTCTTCTCTTGCCGCTGGGCCTTCTTCTTCCGCTCCTGCTCTTTCTCCTGTTGAAGATGTCTTTCCACAGTCCAGAGTGCAGACATGTCCATTTCCAGGGAAATGTTCTTGTTACTTACAACCTCATGCTAATCACATGAGCCTATGTTAGCTCAACCATCAACCAGAGGGGATACCGATCCTGAATTAAGGAAGAGTTCTGGTCTGTCTCGCTTGGGGTGGGAGAGCCTTTTCTCCTGCTACCCTCACTCTTTGATTCTGTGAAATCCAACGGAAACTGTTTGGGGTTGCTATGTACCAATACTGTTCCAGACTGGTACAGGTTGACATTGGCTGACTCAGAGTCCTCGTTGTCTAGTATCCTGAGGTTACACCCATTGTTAACACCCCCTCCCTTAACAGAGGTGTAGTGTGTTAATATAGCACTGTGCCATGCCAGGGGATGGTCTGTGTGGAAGATGAAGTTGCTTACGTTCCCATTTTTGTAGAAGTCAGCAGAAGGTGTCTCTTGATTGTCCATGAGGAGCTTTATTTTGTACTCTTTCCATGCCTTCTCATTTTTAGGGGTACCTTATTGTGATGTCCTATAGCACAGGGGAAAGCCATGGAACCGGGGTCCTCAAAGGCCTCTGTATTTGGGTGAGGGAGGCTTTGAACCTCTCCTGCCATTGTTGGGCTCAAGGGCTTTGACACCTCTCACTTCACACCTCAGTGCTAACTGAAGTTGCAACCAGATCTGTTCTGTCCTAGAAAGCTTGGTAGGCTTAACTTAGCATTCAGTCCTTATAAAGTTAAATAGATTCTTGTAATTTCATTTTTTTTTAAATCTTGGCTTTAAAAGTAGCTTCAGACCAAACATTACTCATTCAGACCCAGGTTGGATGGTATTTTCAGGTTTCTGTTGTGCTTCTTTTGGTGGTCCTTGGATTGCCAGAGCATTTGCTGTATATGCCTTGGGAATAAGAATCTTTAGTAGTAGGAATTCTTCCTGGTCATTTTGTCCAAAATCAGGTTGTAGGTTTGGAGTTTGATTTGGAGTCAAGGTTATGTTGTGGAGGGCAGTATCCTGTATATGTCCTGGTGACATAGTGAAGGTTATGTTGTGGAGGGCAGTATCCTGTATATGTCCTGGTGACATAGTGAAGGTTATGTTGTGGAGGGTAGTATCCTGTATATGTCCTGGTGACATAGTGAAGGTTATGTTGTGGAGGGCAGTATCCTGTATATGTCCTGGTGACATAGTGAAGGTTATGTTGTGGAGGGTAGTATCCTGTATATGTCCTGGTGACATAGTGAAGGTTATGTTGTGGAGGGTAGTATCCTGTATATGTCCTGGTGACATAGTGAAGGTTATGGTGTGGAGGGCAGTATCCTGTATATGTCCTGGTGACATAGTGAAGGTTATGTTGTGGAGGGTAGTATCCTGTATATGTCCTGGTGACATAGTGAAGGTTATGTTGTGGAGGACAGTATCCTGTATATGTCCTGGTGACATAGTGTTGTGGAGGGTAGTATCCTGTATATGTCCTGGTGACATAGTGTTGTGGAGGGTAGTATCCTGTACATGTCCTGGTGACATAGTGAAGGTTATGTCGTGGAGGGTAGTATCCTGTATATGTCCTGGTGACATAGTGAAGGTTATGTCGTGGAGGGTAGTATCCTGTATATGTCCTGGTGACATAGTGTTGTGGAGGGTAGTATCCTGTATATGTCCTGGTGACATAGTGTTGTGGAGGGTAGTATCCTGTACATGTCCTGGTGACATAGTGAAGGTTATGTCGTGGAGGGTAGTATCCTGTATATGTCCTGGTGACATAGTGTTGTGGAGAGTAGCATCCTGTATATGTCCTGGTGACATAGTGTTGTAGAGGGTAGTATCCCGTATATGTCCTGGTGACATAGTGAAGGTTATGTTGTGGAGGGTAGTATCCTGTATATGTCCTGGTGACATAGTGAAGGTTATGTTGTGGAGGGTAGTATCCTGTATATGTCCTGGTGACATAGTGAAGGTTATGTTGTGGAGGGTAGTATCCTGTATATGTCCTTGTGGATCAATCCAAGTTTATCCAACTCTAAATGTATATTTTTCAGGAGCTCATCTGCTCATGACCTCTCTCTTTATCTCACTGTGCTGCATATTACCTTAGAGGCTAATGAAAAACAGTAGGCCCAGTATATCTGTGTAGGTAAAGCTGAGATGCTATCTTCCTCTCCCTCTATCTGTATTAATTCAGGTTCCAAAACAACACCTGTGATTAAACACAGTGCTAGTGACCAAGTCCTTGGTTGGTTCCAGGAGAATAATATGGCAGCCTATCTACCTTTATCTGTCGCCAGGCCTTATTCAATTTGTTAAGTTCTGAACATAAACGGGGAATGAATGGCAGCTGTGTAATAGACTGTACATGGAGTACCTGATATTAAAATGTGCAAATATAATTTTACCAAACAGGAGTAAAATAATATTTGATGTCCTGATGAGCTGAAGATCAGCCACTAAAAGGCAGCGTTGTGTTAAATGATGTTCCTTTCTAGATGAATCAGCCCAATAGATTGTGATTGTGCTCATATTGCACACTGAGTCTCTCTATATCACCATGGGCAGCTCATTAAGAGACAACCCTGTACAGCCTCAGGCCCAGTCTCAGACTAGGATCTTTCCAGAAGCTACTGCATCTTGTTAATTAAACTCAGTCTCAGACCAGAACCTGGCCGTAATCTACTGCAGCCTGTTAATTCAACTCAGTCTCAGACCAGGACCATGTCTGGTGTAGGCTATGGGAAATAGGGGGTGGAAGGGGATACAGGTAGTGGAAGTGGGAGGAAGGCGGATATAGAGAAGGAAGTGGGTGGAAGGTGGATACAGGGGGTGGAAGTGACTGGAAGGCGGATATAGAGAAGGAAGTGGGTGGAAGGTGGATACAGGGGGTGGAAGTTTGATAGAGCGGATGGAAAGGCTATACAGGAGGATACAGGGGGTGGAAGGGGATGGAAGGGGAAGGAATTGGGATACAGGGGGTGGAAGGGGATGGAAGGGGAAGGAATTGGGATACAGCGGGTGGAAGGGGATGGAAGGGGAAGGAATTGGGATACAGCGGGTGGAAGGGGAAGGAATTGGGATACAGCGGGTGGAAGTGGGATACAGCGGGTGGAAGTGGGATACAGGAGGATAAAGGGGGTTAAAAGGGGAGGAGGGTTGATTCAGGGATTGGAAGGGGATGGAAGCAGGATACAGGGTTTGGAGAGGGGTGGAAGGGGGGATACATGTTGGGGAAGGGGGATAGAGCGGGTGGAGGGGGTGGAAAGGAGATACAGGGGTGAAAAGGGGATACAGGAGGATAAAGGGGGTTAAAAGGGGAGGAGGGTTGTTTCAGGGATTGGAAGGGGATGGAAGCAGGATACAGGGTTTGGAGAGGGTTGGAAGGGGGATAGAGCGGGTGGAGGGGGTGGAAAGGAGATACAGGGGTGAAAAGGGGTAGAATGGGGATACTAGGTGTGGAAAGGGGTAGAAGGGGGATACTAGGGGTGGAAAGGAGATACAGGGGTGGAATGGGGTAGAAGGGGGATACTAGGGGTGGAAAGGGGTAGAAGGGGGATACTAGGGGTGGAAAGGGGTAGAAGGGGGATACTAGGGGTGGAAAGGAGATACAGGGGTGGAAAGGGGTAAAAGGGGGATACTAGGGGTGGAAAGGAGATACAGGGGTGGAAAGGGGTAGAATGGGGATACTAGGGGTGGAAAGGAGATACAGGGGTGGAAAGGGGTAGAAGGGGGATACTAGGGGTGGAAAGGAGATACAGGGGTGAAAAGGGGTAGAATGGGGATACTAGGGGTGGAAAGGGGTAGAATGGGGATACTAGGGGTGGAAAGGAGATACAGGGGTGGAAAGGGGTAGAATGGGGATACTAGGGGTGGAAAGGGGTAGAATGGGGATACTAGGGGTGGAAAGGGGTAGAAGGGGGATACTAGGGGTGGAAAGGGGTAGAAGGGGATACTAGGGGTGGAAAGGGGTAGAAGGGGGATACTAGGTGTGGGAAGGAGATACAGGGGTGGATAGGGGTAGAATGGGAATACAAGGGGTTGAAAGGAGATACAGGGGTGGAAAGGAGATACAGGGGTGAAAAGGGGTAGAAGGGGGATACTAGGGGTGGAAAAGAGATACAGGGGTGGAAAGGGGTAGAATGGGAATACTAGGGGTAGAAGGGGGATACTAGGGGTGGAAAGGGGTAGAATGGGGATACTAGGGGTGGAAAGGAGATACAGGGGTGGAAAGGGGTAGAAGGGGGATACTAGGGGTGGAAAAGAGATACAGGGGTGGAAAGGGGTAGAATGGGAATACTAGGGGTAGAAGGGGCATACTAGGGGTGGAAAGGGGTAGAATGGGGATACTAGGGGTGGAAATGAGATACAGGGGTGGAAAGGGGTAGAAGGGGGATACTAGGGGTGGAAAGGAGATACAGGGGTGGAAAGGGGTAGAATGGGGATACTAGGGGTGGAAAGGAGATACAGGGGTGGAAAGGGGTAGAATGGGGATACTAGGTGTGGAAAGGGGTAGAATGGGGATACTAGGGGTGGAAAGGGGTAGAATGGGGATACTAGGGGTGGAAATGGGTAGAATGGGGATACTAGGTGTGGAAAGGAGATACAGGGGTGGAAAGGGGTAGAATGGGGATACTAGGGGTGGAAAGGGGTAGAATGGGGATACTAGGGGTGGAAAGGGGTAGAATGGGGATACTAGGGGTGGAAAGGGGTAGAATGGGGATACTAGGGGTGGAAAGGTGTAGAAGGGGGATACTAGGTGTGGAAAGGAGATACAGGGGTTGAAAGAGGTAGAATGGGGATACTAGGGGTGGAAAGGGGTAGAATGGGGATACTAGGGGTGGAAAGGGGTACAGCCTTGGAATGGGGATTACAGGAGGATACAGAGAGACGAAGGGGGATACAGGTGGTGGAACATAATGGAAGGGGTATACAGGAGGTGGAAGGGGAATGCAGGTGGTGGAAAGTAATGGAAGGGGCGTACGGTAGGTGCAGGGGGTAGAAGGGCGTAGAAGGGGTGTGTGTCTATATTTCAAACTGCTGGTGCGCAATGTCTAATATTAAAGAAGAAGAGTACTTTATGATAAGCTTTTGAGCACACTATCTACCAAGAGGGTTTTCATCTATATTTTTCATAGCTGTCTATTTACGACAACAAACAGGCGCCGGCACTAACACCGCACTCAACAAACTGTATAAGGCCATAACCAAACAAGAAAATGCGCATCCAGAAGCAGCACCCCTAGTGGCCAGGGACATAAATGGTGACAAACTTACATCCGTTTTACCTCATTTCTAACAGCATGTCACCTCTGTACCAGAGGAAAATAATTGTAGACCACCTTTACTCCACACGGAGATGCGTACCAAGCTCTCCCTTGCCCTCCATTTGGCACATCTGACCATAATTATATCCTCCTGATTCCTGCTTACATGCAAATACTAAAGCAGGACGTACCAGTGACTCGCTCATTGCGGAAGTCGTCAGATGATGCGAATGCTACAGGACTGTTTTGCTGGATTGTAATATGTTCCCGGGACTCATCCAATGCCATTGAGGAGTACACCACCTCAGTCAACGGCTTCATCAATAAGTGCATCAACGATGTCATCCCCACAGTGATAGTATGTACAAATCCCAACCAGAAGCAATGGATTAAAGGCAACATCCACACCAAGCTAAAGCTAGCGCTTTCAATGTGCGTGACAATAATCCCGCTATGCCCTCAGATGAACCATCAAAACAGACAAAGTGTCAGTAAAGGACTAAGATTGAATCCTACTACACCAGCTCTGATGCACGTCGGATGTGGCAGGGCTTGCAAACTATTACGGACTACAAAGGGAAACACAACCGCGAGCTGCCAAGTGATGCGAGCCTACCAGATGGGCTAAATGCCTTTTATGCTCGCTTCCAGGCAAGCAACACCAAAACATGCACAAGAGCACCAGCTGTTATGGACGATTGTGTGATTATACTCTCCGTAGCCGATATGAGCAAGACCTTTAACCTCTCTAGGGTATGTGGGATGCTAGACCTGGCCAACATCCAGTGAGATTGCAGAGCGCCAAATTCAAATACAGAAATACTCATTATACAAATTCAGAAAAGATATAACTATTTTACATAGGTTTAAAGATTAACTTGTTGTGAATCCAACCACAGTGTCAGATTTAAAAAAATGCTCTACGGCAAAAGCATACCTTACAATTATTTGAGAACATAGCCCAGCAGACAAATAATTTCAAACAGTAACCAGCCAAGTAGAAGAGTTACACAAGTCAGAGATAGAGATAAAATTAATCACTTACCTTTGATGATCTTCATATGTTTGCACTCAGAAGACATTCATTTATTCAATAAATGTTCCTTTTGTTCAATAAAGTCTCTTTATATCCGAAAACCTCCGTTTTGTTCACGCGTTTTCTTCAGTAATCCACAGGCTCAAACGCAGTCACAACAGGCAGACAAAAAAAATCCAAATTGTATTCGTAAAGTTCATAGAAACATATCAAACGATGTTTATATTCAAACCTCAGGTTGATTTTAGCCTAAATAATCGCTAATATTTCAACCGGACAATAACGTCGTCAATATAAAAGGTAAACCAGAAAGGCACTCTCTCAGTCGCGCGCATGAAAAAGCTCTATGACACGACCATTCATTCAGACTGCTCTTACTCCCTCATTTTTCAGTATACAAGCCTGAATATAATAATAATAATAATATAATATAAGCCTGAAACAATTTCTAAAGACTGTTGACGTCTAGTGGAAGGCATAGGAACTGCATCCAAGATGGCGTAGCAGTCAGACGTCTTGTCGTGTTGTGTCCCTTGAATATATCGTTTTTTTACATATTTTTCTTTGCAAAACTTTTACAACATTTTGCTAAACCTCAACATCTAAATACTCTCCTGTAACCCGCCTCACCCAATGTAGCGTGGATCTGCTTTTTTTTCTAAAGTATTTATATTTACTTCGGATCCGGAACCCCTCAACTGAAGCTAGCCACCTAACTACCAGCTATCAGTCAGCAAACCATTGCTAGCGGTCATCAGCTAACCTTTAGCTCGGAAAGCTCTCGCCAATTCGAACAACGTGACTCTAACCAGAGCAAACGGAACATTTCATCTGGATCTTCCATCCACTTAGCTTGAAGCTAGCCCGGCCAGAGCTCCTGTGCTACCACCGAAGTATACTCCTGGGCTACAAAATCCGGACCCACGACCGGTCTATCGATGTCACCGCATGAAGAGGCATAAACAGACTATCGCAACGTCCCCCAAAGGCTAACTTTCTAGCCCTTGCTATCTGCTTGCTTGCTAATTCGTCCTGCTAACTGCTAGCTTGTTTAGCCCCGGTCTACTAACTGCTAGCTTGTTTAGCCCCGGCCTACTAACTGTTAGCTTGTTAGCACCGGCCTGCTAACTGTCTGAATCGCCGCGTCCCCAGCCAGCCCAACCACTCACTGGACCCATATTTACTTTCAAACTCTTTTAGATTTTTAATTCGATTATACCTTCCGGTAACCTGCCTCACCCAATGTGATACGGAATCGCTATTATTTTTCATTTTTAGAACACATTCAAGAACCTCCAGAAGCTAACCAGCTAACTAGCTACAAGCTATTTAGTCATTGTTAGCGGCTTTTACCTTCTGCACAGCCAGCCAGTTTTTTTTTGCCTGGATAATACTCGCCAGTCTAGCTTCCCTGTCCCATCCACCGCTGCACCCTGGACACTGTGATCACTTGGCTACATAGCTGATGCCTGCTGGACTGTCCATTAATCACGGTACTCCATTCTGCTTGTTTATGTTTTATCTGTCGGCCCCAGCCGCACTCAGGCTCTGTGTGTAGTTAATCCGACCCTCTCTGCCTAGTGAACGCCATTTTACCTGCTGTTGTTGTGCTAGCTGATTAGCTGTTGTTGTCTCACCTACTGGTTTAGCTAGCTCTCCCAATCAACACCTGTGATTACTGTATGCCTCGCTGTAGGTCTCTCTCAAATGTCAATATGCCTTGTATACTGTTGTTCAGGTTAGTTATCATTGTTTTAGTTTACAATGGAGCCCCTAGTTCCACTCATCATAACCCTGATACCTCCTTTGTCCCACCTCCCACACATGCGGTGACCTCACCCTTTACAACCAGCATGTCCAGAGATACAACCTCTCTTATTTTTTATTTATTTTACCTTTATTTAACCAGGCAAGTCAGTTAAGAACAAATTCTTATTTTCAATGACGGCCTAGGAACAGTGGGTTAACTGCCTGTTCAGGGGAAGAACGACAGATTTGTACATTGTCAGCTCGGGCCCCTATCATCACCCAGTGCCTAGAGTGCCTCTATTCCGTGGGTGATGTGGAGGTAAACCCAGGCCCTGAATGTCCCCAGGCACCCTCATTTGTTGACTTCTGTGATCGAAAAAGCCTTGGTTTCATGCATGTCAACATCAGAAGCATCCTCCCTAAGTTTGTTTTACTCACTGCTTTAGCACACTCTGCTAACCCTGATTTCCATACCCAACTATAAAATTTTCCATCAAGATAGAACTGCCAAAGGGGGAGGAGTTGCAGTCTATTGCAGAGATAGCCTTGCAAAGTAATGTTATACTTTCCAGGTCCATACCCAAACAGTTCGAACTACTAATTTTAAAAATGACTCTCTCCAGAAATAAGTCTCTCACTGTTGCCGCCTGCTACAGACCCCCGTCAGCTCCCAGCTGTGCCCTGGACACCCTTTGTGAATTGATCGCCCCCCATCTAGCTTCAGAGTTTGTTCTGTTAGGTGACCTAAACTGGGATATGCTTAACACCCCGGCAGTCCTACAATATAAGCTAGATGCCCTCAATCTCACACAAATCATCAAGGAACCCACCAGGTACAACCCTAAATCTGTAAACAAGGGCACCCTCATAGATGTCATCCTGACCAACTGGCCCTCCAAATACACCTCCACTGTCTTCAACCAGGATCTCAGCGATCATTGCCTCATTGCCTGTATCCGCTACGGATCCGCAGTCACACGACCACCCCTCATCACTGTCAAACGCTCCCTAAAACACTTCTGTGAGCAGGCCTTTCTAATCAACCTGGCCCGGGTATCTTGGAAGGATATTGACCTCATCCCGTCTGATGAGGATGCCTGGTCATTCTTTAAAAGTAACTTCTTCACCATTTTAGATAAGCATGCTCCGTTCAAAAAATGCAGAACTAAGAACAGATATAGCCCTTGGTTCACTCCAGACCTGACTGCCCTCCACCAGCACAAAAACATCCTGTGGCGGACTGCAATAGCATCGAATAGTCCCCGCGATATGCAACTGTTCAGGGAAGTCAGGAACCAATACACGCAGTCAGTCAGGAAAGCTAAGGCCAGCTTCTTCAGGCAGAAGTTTGCATCCTGTATCTCCAACTCCAAAAAGTTCTGGGACACTGTGAAGTCCATGGAGAACAAGAGCACCTCCTCCCAGCTGCCCACTGCACTGAGGCTAGGTAACATGGTCACCACCGATAAATCCATGATTATCGAAAACTTCAACAAGCATTTCTCAACGGCTGGCCATGCCTTCCTCCTGGCTACTCCAACCTCGGCCAACAGCTCCCCCCCCCCCGCAGCTACTCGCCCAAGCCTCTCCAGGTTCTCCTTTACCCAAATCCAGATAGCAGATGTTCTGAAAGAGCTGCAAAACCTGGACCCGTACAAATCAGCTGGGCTTGACAATCTGGACCCTCTATTTCTGAAACTATCCGCCGCCATTGTCGCAACCCCTATTACCAGCCTGTTCAAACTCTCTTTCATATCGTCTGAGATCCCCAATGATTGGAAAGCTGCCGCAGTCATCCCCCTCTTCAAAGGGGGAGACACCCTGGACCCAAAACTGTTACAGACCTATATCCATCCTGCCCTGCCTATCTAAGGTCTTCGAAAGCCAAGTCAACAAACAGGTCACTGACCATCTCGAATCCCACCGTACCTTCTCCGCTGTGCAATCTGGTTTCCGAGCCGGTCACGGGTGCACCTCAGCCACGCTCAAGGTACTAAACGATATCATAACCGCAATCGATAAAAGACAGTACTGTGCAGCCGTCTTCATCGACCTTGCCAAGGCTTTCGACTCAGTCAATCACCATATTCTTATCGGCAGACTCAGTAGCCTCGGTTTTTCTGATGACTGCCTTGCCTGGTACTTTGCAGACTACTTTGCAGAGTTCAGTGTGTCAAATCGGAGGGCATGCTGTCTGGTCCTCTGGCAGTCTCTATGGGGGTGCCACAGGGTTCAAATATTGGGCAGACTCTTTTCTCTGTATATATCAATGATGTTGCTCTTGCTGCGGGCGATTCCCTGATCCACCTCTACGCAGACGACACCATTCTGTATACTTCCGGCCCGTCCTTGGACACTGTGCTATCTAACCTCCAAACGAGCTTCAATGCCATACAACACTCCTTCCGTGGCCTCCAACTGCTCTTAAACGCTAGTAAAACCAAATGCATGCTTTTCAACCGTTCGCTGCCTGCATCCGCACACCCGACTAGCATCACCACCTTGGATGGTT
Source organism: Oncorhynchus kisutch (assembly GCF_002021735.2). Lineage (NCBI taxonomy): Eukaryota > Metazoa > Chordata > Actinopteri > Salmoniformes > Salmonidae > Oncorhynchus > Oncorhynchus kisutch. Next base: position 16,093,781 of record NW_022261979.1, read on the forward strand.
CCGACCTAGAATATGTGGACATCTATAAGTACCAAGGTGTCTGGCTAGACTGTAAACTCTCCTTCCAGACTCAAATCAAACATCTTCAATCGAAAATCAAATCTAGAGTCGGCTATCTATTCCGCAACAAAGCCTCCTTCACTCACGCCGCCAAACTTACCCTAGTAAAACTGACTATCCTACCGATCCTCGACTTCGGCGATGTCATCTACAAAATAGCTTCCAACACTCTACTCAGCAAACTGGATGCAGTTTATCACAGTGCCATCCGTTTTGTTACTAAAGCACCTTATACCACCCACCACTGCGACCTGTATGCTCTAGTCGGTTGGCCCTCGCTACATATTCGTCGCCAGACCCACTGGCTCCAGGTCATCTACAAGTCCATGCTAGGTAAAACTCCGCCTCATCTCAGTTCACTGGTCACGATGGCAACACCCACCCATAGCACGCGCTCCAGCAGGTGTATCTCACTGATCATCCCTAAAGCCAACACCTCATTTGGCTGCCTTTCGGTCCAGTTCTCTGCTGCCTGTGACTGGAACGAATTGCAAAAATCGCTGAAGATGGAGACTTTTATCTCCCTCACCAACTTCAAACATCTGCTATCTGAGCAGCTAACCGATCGCTGCAGCTGTACATAGTCTATCGGTAAATAGCCCACCCAATTTTATCTACCTCATCCCTACCTCATCCCCATACTGTTTTTATTTATTTAATTTTCTGCTCTTTTGCACACCAATATCTCTACCTGTACATGACCATCTGATCATTTATCACTCCAGTGTTAATCTGCAAAATTGTAATTATTCGCCTACCTCCTCATGCCTTTTGCACACAATGTATATAGACTTTCTTTTTTTTCTACTGTGTTATTGACTTGTTAATTGTTTACTCCATGTGTAACTCTGTGTTGTCTGTTCACACTGCTATGCTTTATCTTGGCCAGGTCGCAGTTGCAAATGAGAACTTGTTCTCAACTAGCCTACCTGGTTAAATAAAGGTGTTCTCAACTAGCCTACCTGGTTAAATAAAGGTTAAATAAAAAAATAAAAAAATACAAAAATTGAATCCTAAGTCAATGGATACTGGCATTGATTAGAAAACTATAACAACAACAAATATCCTACTTCCTGTTTGGATTTTTCTCCGGTTTTCGCCTGCCAAATCAGTTCTGTTGTACTCACATTATTATAACAGTTTTAGAAACTTTAGAGTGTTTTCTATCTAAATCTACTAATTATATGCATATTCTATCTTCTGGGCCTTCTGGGCCTGAGTAGAAGGCAGTTTAATTTGGGCATGCTTTTAATCCAAAATTCCAAATGCTGCCCCCTACCCTAGAGAAGTTAAACAAGTCATAATTCACAAGGCTGCTGGGCCAGACAGATGCATGCTCGGACCAACTGGCAAGTAGATTTCAACCTCTTCCTGACCGAGTCCTACATCTTTCAAGCAGACCACCATAGTCCATGTGTCCAAGAAACTGAAGGTAACCTGCCTAAATGCCTACCGCCCATAACACTCACGTTGGTAGCCATGAATTGCATTGAAAGGCAGGTCATGGCTCACATCAACACCATCATCCTGGAAACCCTAGACCCACTCCAATTCGCATACCACGTCCCAACAGATCCACAGATGAACTAATCTAATCGCACTCCACCCTGCCCTTTCCCACCAGGCAAATGGAAAACCTACGTGAGAATGCTGTTCATTGATTACAGCTCAGAGTTCAACACCATAGTGCCCACAAAGCTCATCACTAAGCTAAGGACCCTGGAACTAAACATCTCTCTCTGCAACTGGATCCTGGACTTCCTGACAGGCCACCCCCAGGTGGTAAGTGTAGTCAACAACATATCTGCCAAGCTGTTCATCAATACGGGGGCCCCTCAGGGCTCTCCCCTCCTGTACTCCCTATTCACCCACGACAAAACAAATTCAAACAATCTGTCTACAGGTCCACAACAACTTGCAATAGTTTCTCTTTCAGAAACTGTCAGATTGTGTCACACATGGATCTGTTTCAACTGTCTTTGTGCTTGTCTCCACCCCCTCCAGGTGTTGCCCATCTTCCCCACTATCCCCTGTGTATTTATACCTGTGTTTTCCGTTTGTCTGTTGCCAGTTTTGTTTTCCGTGAAACCTACTAGCGTTTGTCCCTGTAACGGCTCTCGTCAAAAGGAGTGGACCAAAGCGCAGCGTGGAAAGTGTTCATGATATTTATTTTCAAAAAACACTCAAAGGAAAATGACAACTTATATGTGATCCCCAATCAGAGACAACGATAGACAGCTGTGTCTGATTGGGAACCACACACGGCCAAAAACAAAGAAATAGAAAACATAGACTTTCCCACCTGAGTCACACCCTGACCTAAGCAAACAATTGAATGGATCTCTAAGGTCAGGGCGTGACAGTTCCCCTGCTCCTGTTTTCTAGTCCTTCCCAGTTTTGACCGTTCTACCTGCCTTGACCCTGATACTGCCTGCCGTTCTGTACCTTACCCCACCTTACTGGATTATAGACCCCTGCATGCCTTGACCCTGATACTGCCTGCCTTTCTGGACCCTTGGCACCTTACTGGATTACTGACCCCTGCATGCCTTGACCCTGATACTGCCTGCCTTTCTGGACCCTTGGCACCTTACTGGATTATAGACCCCTGCATGCCTTGACCCTGATACTGCCTGCCTTTCTGGACCCTTGGCACTTTACTTGATTACTGACCCCTGCCTGCCTAAGACCTGTTGTTTGCCTGCCCCTGTTTTAGAAATAAAATGTTTCTTTGACACTGTCAGCATCTGGGTCATACCTGAAACGCGACAGATTGATCAAATTTCACTGCAAAGGAAACACATTCTGCCAACATGTTCAAAGACATTTGATCAAGTTCACCATTGTTTTTTCCTTTAGATATACTGTCTTTGCCTAATTCCAATACTTGTAAAGTATACAGCAAATAAGGGGTGTTATTGTCACCATAAAAGTTGAATGATGAGTTACAATGCTCATTCACGCACATATTTACGACAGCTCTGATTTCCAATGGGAAACATGCATATGCATTGTATGCGACAAGAAACCTCTATATTTTAGGTTGATGCAGTCTTTTCAGAAAGGTGCACATAGATATCTTGTGTTAAATTTAACGCAATAGTTATAATTGAGTCCCTTGTTCATCATCAACATTCAACCCAACAACAATAAACACCTGAACCATCATCCACCTCTAACCGAAGATTCAACTCAACAACAATAAACACCTGGACATCATCCACCTCTAACCAAACATTCAACTCAACAACAATAAACACCTGAACCATCATCCACCTCTAACCGAAGATTCAACCCAACAACAATCAACACCTGAACATCATCCACCTCTAGCCAAACATTCAAACATTCAACCCAACAACAATAAACACCTGAACCATCATCCACCTCTAACCAAAGATTCAACCCAACAACAAAAAACACCTGAACATCATCCACCTCTAACCAAACATTCAACCCAACAACAATCAACACCTGAACATCATCCACCTCTAACCAAACATTTAAACATTCACCCCAACAACAATCAACACCTGAATATCATCCACCTCTAACCGAAGATTCAACTCAACAACAATAAACACTTGAACATCATCCACCTCTAACCGAAGATTCAACCCAACAACAATCAACACCTGAATATCATCCACCTCTAACCGAAGATTCAACTCAACAACAATAAACACTTGAACATCATCCACCTCTAACCGAAGATTCAACGCAACAACAATCAACACCTGAATATCATCCACCTCTAACCGAAGATTCAACTCAACAACAATAAACACTTGAACATCATCCACCTCTAACCGAAGATTCAACCCAACAACAATACAACATTGAAAGTAGTAATACCTAATAGTTTATGAACAGAGTTAATTATATCTTCTGAATTACAATACATTCTCTTAAACTGTATATACACAATACAAGAAGCCTTGTTTAAGTTCATAATTTTTAAGAATAAACTACGCTGATTGAAAATGTAACTTTTGAAAGAAACATGAACAATATTAACATTGTTTTGTCATGTCTCTTTTTAACTGCAAGAAGACAACAGAACATGATGAATCTTCAGAGTGGAACGTGAAATATATTGGATGTTTCATAGCTGTTAAAGACCCAATCTGCAGCAATCTGCAATACTGTGAATCTCCAACATCTCTATCTAGAAGTAGAAACAACATGCATCAGTGTAGCGTGGAAATCATTCACCAGCTTTATTATAACATTTAAATAAGTCACCACTTTGTCTTTCTGATCCAAACTCATCCACACCAGACAGATCTCTCAATGCTCTGATTCTAATCTCTCCTTTCTGTATGGAAATCACATTTGGATGTGGATTGCTTTCCCTGATTCACTTCCGTGCAAACAATGGCTTGTTTTCTTATTTTCATGTAAATGTCTTTTGATAGGAGGAGACAGGTGTAATCAATCTTCCTCCAGACAAGGTAGGAGGCCGGGAATTATTGGTGCTTAGTAGCCCTGAGATCATAAAACAAGGAAATTGAAAGTGATATTTAATTGACACTGCCATTTCCACTGCACAGTCAAGCATGGTCCCCCCTCTCCTCCCACACACCAGGCTCTCTCTTTGACTCCCCTCTCTTTCTGCCTCCCCGCAGGTGCAACAACTTGCTGAAGCAAATTTCCCTTCAAACCTCAAGCCCCTGGACTCAGATCCAGAGAGCCGCCTGTCAATCTCACCGCTCCGTGAAAGGAGGAAAACAAGCTTCAGTTCTTTTATGATGACCTGAAAACATCCTCCCCTCCCAACCTGAAACATAGTATGACATATACTGTATATAATTAAATATCTGAATCCAGATGATGCATTTGAGTAGAGAAATCCCAAAATATGATATAGGTTTCATTGTCGAAGATAAAGACTGAATGTAAAGTAACACAGTATCCCAACCACAGCGCTTTAGGAAAGTATTCAGACCCCTTGACTTTTTCCACATGTCATTACGTTACAGCCTTATTCTAAAATTGATTACAAAAAGTAATAATCTCATCAATCTACACACAATAATAAAACCCAATAATGACAAAGTGAAAACAAGTTTTTAGAAATGTTTGCACTTGTATATTTTTTTAAAACAGAAATACCTTATTTACATACAGTAATTATTCAGACCCTTTGCTATGAGTCTCAAAATTTATCTCAGGTGCATCCTGTTTCCATTGGTCATCCTTGAGATGTTTCTACAACTTGATTGGAGTCCACCTGTGGTAAATTTAATTAAATGTCTATATAAAAGGTCCCACAGTTGACAGTGCATGTCAGAGCAAAAATCAAGCTATCAGGTCGAAGGCATTGTTTGTCGAGCTCCGAGACAGGATTATGTCGAGGCACAGATCTGGAGAAGGGTACCAAAACATTTCTGCAGCATTAAAGGTCCCCAAGAACACAATGGCCTCCATCATATTTTATTTATCCCTTTTTCGTGGTATCCAATTGGTAGTTACAGTCTTGTCTCATTGCTGCAACTCCCGTACGGATTCGGGAGAGGCGAGGTCGAGAGCCGTGCGTCCTCCGAAATACAACCCAGCTAAGCCGCACTGCTTCTTGACACAATGCCCACTTAACCCGGAAGCCAGCCGCACCAATGTGTCGGGGAAACACCGTACACCCGGTGACCGTGTCAGCGTGCATTGCACCTAGCCCACCACAGGAGTTGACCTTGCTCATTGGGACAAGAACATCCCTGAAAACCACCTCCCGAATCCGGACGACGCTGGGCCAATTGTGCGCCGCCCCATTATCCATCATTCTTAACCCCTGTGTGATGTTCATGTTTTGTTATTCACCCAATGTTCACAGGTCTGATGGACACAGAACAATATTGGGTTTTTAAAACAATACAGCCATAACAATTTACTTTAAAATAATTAATACTTAGATGTTGACTTATACAGTGGGGAGAACAAGTATTTGATACAATGCCGATTTTGCAGGTTTTCCTACTTACAAAGCATGTAGAGGTCTGCAATTTTTATCATAGGTACACTTCAACTGTGAGAGACGGAATCTAAAACAAAAAATCTGAAAATCGCATTGTATGATTTTTAAGTAATTAATTTGCATTTTATTGCATGACATACAGTACTTATGTCCTTACAAACAACCCCTTCCTCTGCCGTCTCCTCTCCTGAAGCCTCCCTCTCCTCATCTTTCAACAAGAAAATTCATTTTCTTACAAAACCCTCCCTGACTATCACCAAAAGCTCAGGGTTTAGGGCTTTCTCAGGAACGAAGAGTCCATAATGGTCAGCTATGACGCAAAGGTCTACTTTACGCAACCCCACCAACCGATCAACAGAGGGCGCTTCCATAAAATTGTAGACAGCTGAGGCAGCCATTTTGTACACAGCAGCCTACTTAACACACGTGAACTAAACAAGTCACCTAAACTCACAACCTACCACCACTCCTCAATCACCAATCACAGAGAACTCAGAGCAGCGGGGGAGGCTTCAGGAGAGGAGACGGCAGAGGAAGGGGTTGTTTGTACCCCCTTTACATTGTCCCGATTCAACCCTTTATCTTCTGCTTCATGTTGTTCAGACGGGACCGCTAGGCTAAAGGTGAGGCTGGCCCATTTGGAAATGGCGCAAAAAGGTGAAGAGCATGTTAGACAGATGGAATTTGATTTAGAAAATGTAAATAGAAGCCGAAAAGGAGGTGAGGATCCGACAACTGACCCTGCTACAAAACCCTGCTACAACTCAACTCCCTGTGGAGTGAAAGAGGTATGTGTTTTTAGGTGCAGGGAAGGATGACAGAGGCTGAGAAAAGTTATCTTTTACAGGGAATTTATTTCCTTCACACGGTAAAGTGGGGAAAAGGGTCTGGATGGAACCAAAGCAAAGAAAGTTAAAGTTAAAGAGCCCCCTCTCCTGCCTACCTACTACTTATCTAATCTAATCTAGCACCACCTGCTTGTACTTCTAGTTCCGACAATGCAGTAATAACGAACAAGTAATCTAACTAACAAGTCCAAAAAACTACTGTCTTATACACAGTGTAAGGGGATAAAGAATATGTACATAAGGATATATGAATGAGTGATGGTACAGAGCAGCATAGGCAAGATACAGTAGATGATATCGAGTACAGTATAACATATGAGATGAGTATGTAAACAAAGTGGCATAGTTAAAGTGGCTAGTGATACATGTATTACATAAGGATGCAGTCGATGATATAGAGTACAGTATATACGTATGCATATGAGATGAATAATGTAGGGTAAGTAACATTATATAAGGTAGCATTGTTTAAAGTGGCTAGTGATATATTTACATCATTTCCCATCAATTCCCATTATTAAAGTGGCTGGAGTTGAGTCAGTGTCATTGACAGTGTGTTGGCAGCAGCCACTCAATGTTAGTGGTGGCAGTTTAACAGTCTGATGGCCTTTTGAGCTGTTTTTCAGTCTCTCGGTCCCAGCTTTGATGCACCTGTACTGACCTCGCCTTCTGGATGACAGCGGGGTGAACAGGCAGTGGCTCGGGTGGTTGATGTCCTTGATGATCTTTATGGCCTTCCTGTAGCATCGGGTGGTGTAGGTGTCCTGGAGGGCAGGTGGCGCGCTAACCAAAATACGGGGTGGTCCGCCCAGGTCTTACCTAGTGTGCATAGATAGACTAGGGGCGGCAGGGTAGCCTAGTGGTAAGAGCATTGGACTCGTAACCGGAAGGTTGCAAGTTCAAACCCCTGAGCTGACAAGGTACAAATCTGTCGTTCTGCCCCTGAACAGGCAGTTAACCCACTGTACCTAGGCCGTCATTGAAATTAAGAATTTGTTCTTAACTGACTTGCCTTGTTAAATAAAGGTAAAATAAAAATAAAAACTAAATACTACGTGTTATGTATGACCTTGCCTAAATATTCTCAAGTTGCCTTCCCCTTCCCCCCTGAGAACAAATTAAACAGAATAATTCACCAAACTTAGTGAACAATTGAAACAAACCACTAAGTCCTACGACATACACATATCTCTGGAGGAGAGGCTACAAAATACTTCACAGCAACACAGCACATACTAAGAAGCTCTCTCCTATCAAAGGAACACTGGCTTTTCAAGCTGCAGAAGGAGTCGGTAATTGTTGAGCTAGCTGTTTCCCCTGACGAGAGGGCGAGGTCAGAGCTCCAATCTGCAATGGGGCCGACCAATCAGCTGCTTGGAGTCCAGGAAGACATCCTGAAACACACACACAAACCCACAACAACACAGAAACTGGAGAATGTAACACCAGCACAGCCTGGATCAGGGGGAAAGGGGGGAATGCGTAAACCTCCAGCCATAGCCAATCGTGAGCCAGAGCATCCAAGCCCAGAGGCTCTGGTGGCTCTGACATGGAGTACCACAGTGGGCAGTGTGCATTTTCCAGGGATGCAAACAGGTCCACCTGCACCCTCCCGAACTTGTCCCACAGGTGCTGCATCACCTGGGGATGTAGGCTCCAGTCCCAAGGTGGCAGGCTCTCCCTCGAGAGCATATCTGGTGCCACACTCAGGATGTCAGGGATGTGCTCTACACGTAGAGACGGTAGACAGCCCTGAGCCCAGAGAAGGAGCTCCCATGCTATAAGATTGAGGTGGTGGGACCTCAGTCCACCCTTATGGTTGATGTAAGCCACCACTGTGGTGTTGTCCATTCTCATCAGGACATGTCTTCCTTTCAGATGTGGAAAGCTCAGAGCTCTAGTGTTTTATTCTGCCTGCCGTACCAGGTCCTCTGGGCTACATGACCAGCACCAGAACCAGATCCCCTGGGCTACATGACCAGCACCAGATCCCCTGGGCTACATGACCAGCACCAGGTCCCCTAGGCTACATGACCAGCACCAGATCCCCTGGGCTACATGACCAGCACCAGGTCCCCTAGGCTACAAGATAAGCACCAGATCCCCTGGGCTACATGACCAGCACCAGGTCCTTCTAGAATCTGACCTAGGTAAGGACAGGACAGGTTAACTTTCTAGAATCTGACCTAGGTAAGGACAGGACAGGTTAACCTTCTAGAATCTGAACTGGGTAAGGACAAGACAGGTTAACCTTCTAGAATCTGACCTGGGTTAGGACAGTACAGGTTAACCTTCTAGAATCTGACCTAGGTAAGGACAGGACGGTTAAACTGCTAGACTTTGACCTGGGAATGACAGGCTGATTTGATGTGAAGGAGAATGCATTAGCGATGATTTATAGCCAGTAGATATGACTGGGAGCTGTTCAGAAGCTGTTCAGAAACCGGACTCTTTGTTTTAGTGGTCCATCCTCTATCTCCCAGCCTCTTTGTCCCAGCCTCTTTGTCCCAGTCTCTATGTCCGAGCCTCTATCTCCCAGACTCTATGTCCCAGACTCTATGTCCCAGGCTCTATGTCCCAGACTCTATGTCCCAGGCTCTATGTCCCAGATTCTATGTCCCAGACTCTATGTCCCAGCCCTGCCTTGTTTTAGTGGTCCAGCCTCTATGTCCCACTATTTATGTCCCAGCCCTGCCTTCTCCACTTAAAACAACATTCATCTTTGCCAGTTTATAAATCACCCAGGCCAAGCGGCCCTTAGCCATAGGGTCACAGCTCTGCTCAAGTACTTAACTAATCCCTAGACAGAACCAGGCTGATGTATTCCATTCCCTCTAGTCATACCATTCATCATCATTCTCCCTCTGAGCCACAACGGACCAGGCAGTGGGATGACTGGATGTTAAGCACTGTGAGAGGAGAGGAGAGGAGAGGAGAGGAGAGGAGAGGAGAGGAGAGGAGAGGAGAGGAGAGGAGAGGAGAGGAGAGGAGAGGAGAGGAGAGGAGAGGAGAGGAGAGGAGAGTGAGAGGACAATGGAAATATATATAGTGAAGGGGCTCCAAATCTCTGGCCACCTCCACTCAGACCCTTAAAGCCAGCCTGGCCCATTCATCCTCTGGCTGCCTCACCCAAATGACCTCAGACAAAACCTAGACAAATGTCTTTAAGATGTAGTTAGTGTTGTGGCTGAGGCAGGCAGGCAGGCAGGCAGCTATGTGGCTGGAGAGGGCCTCCAGGCTAGTGGCTGTCTGCTCCACTTGGACGGGGAGGAGGCTGAAGCTGCATGAGAGGAGAGAAGGAATGAGTCCCAAATAGATGCTATTTTCTATATAGAGCACTACTTATGACCAGAGCCCTATGGTCACTACATGACCAAAGGTATGTGGACACCTGATCACTGATCATTAATCACTGATCATAATCTTGATGTGATTGGCCTGACTGAAACATGGCTTAAGCCTGATGAATTTACTGTGTTAAATGAGGCCTCACCTCCTGGCTACACTAGTGACCATATCCCCCGTGCATCCCGCAAAGGCGGAGGTGTTGCTAACATTTACGATAGCAAATTTCAATTTACAAAAAAAAAAAAGACGTTTTTGTCTTTTGAGCTTCTAGTCATGAAATCTATGCAGCCTACTCAATCACTTTTTATAGCTACTGTTTACAGGCCTCCTGGGCCATATACAGCGTTCCTCATTGAGTTTCCAGCAACCAAATTAAATCATTTACCTTTGAAGAACTTCGGATGCTTTCACTCAGGAGACTCCCAGTTAGATAGCAAATCTTCCTTTTTTCCAAAAATATTATTTTGTAGGCGAAATAGCTCCCGTTTCTTCATCATGCTTGGCTGAGAAATCGACCGTAAAATGCTAATGCTATAACTATAACGCCAAACTTTTTTCAAAATTTGCTCCATAATACCGACAGAAACACGGCAAATGTTGTTTAGGATTCATCCTCAAGGTGTTTTTAACATATATATTCGATAATATATCCGTCAAGGCAATTGGTTTCTCATAAGAAGCGATTGGAAAAATGGCTACCTCAGTATTTTACGCAAGATTTTCTGTGGGAGACACCATGTGACCACATGCTATATATGGTCCCTTACAGCCATTCTTCAACGGAAATGCCTAAAAAGACATCACAATGTTTTTCCTCATCATCCTGGACTATCGGACCACCATTTTATCACGTTTGCAATTGCAACAAAAAATCTGCTCAGACCCCAACCAAGGAACATCAAAAGTCGTGCTATAAATTTACAGACAACACAAAGATTCCTTGATGTCCTTCTAGATTCCCTCTGTCTACCCAAGGACGTCAGAGGACAAAAATCAGTTAACCACCTAACTGAGGAACTCAATTTAACCTTGCGCAATACCCTAGATGCAGTTGCACCCCTAAAAACTAAAAACATTTCTCATAAGAAACTAGCTCCCAGGTACACAGAAAATACCCGAGCTCTGAAGCAAGCTTCCAGAAAATTGGAACGGAAATGGCGCCACACCAAACTGGAAGTCTTCCGACTAGCTTGGAAAGACAGTACCGTGCAGTACCGAAGAGCCCTTACTGCTGCTCGATCATCCTATTTTTCTAACTTAATTGAGGAAAATACGAACAATCCGAAATTCCTTTTTGACACTGTCGCAAAGCTAACTAAAAAGCAGCATTCCCCAAGAGAGGATGGCTTTCACTTCAGCAGTGATAAATTCATGAACTTCTTTGAGGAAAAGATCATGATTATTAGAAAGCAAATTACGGACTCCTCTTTAAATCTGCGTATTCCTTCAAAACTCAGTTGTCCTGAGTCTGCACAACTCTGCCAGGACCTAGGATCAAGAGAGATGCTCAAGTGTTTTAGTACTATATCTCTTGACACAATGATGAAAATAATCATGGCCTCTAAACCTTCAAGCTGCATACTGGACCCTATTCCAACTAAACTACTGAAAGAGCTGCTTCCTGTGCTTGGCCTTCCTATGTTAAACATAATAAACGGCTCTCTATCCGCCGGATGTGTACCAAACTCACTAAAAGTGGCAGTAATAAAGCCTCTCTTGAAAAAGCCAAACCTTGACCCAGAAAATATAAATAACTATCGGCCTATATCAAATCTTCCATTCCTCTCAAAAATGTTAGAAAAGGCTGTTGTGCAGCAACTCACTGCCTTCCTGAAGACAAACAATGTATACGAAATGCTTCAGTCTGGTTTTAGACCCCATCATAGCACTGAGACTGCACTTGTGAAGGTGGTAAATGACCTTTTAATGGCATCAGACCGAGGCTCTGCATCTGTCCACGTGCTCCTAGACCTTAGTGCTGCTTTTGATACCATCGATCACCACATTCTTTTGGAGAGATTGGAAACCCAAATTGGTCTACACGGACACGTTCTGGCCTGGTTTAGATCTTATCTGTCCTCTGACAAATCAACTGTAAATTTCGGTGTTCCTCAAGGTTCCGTTTTAGGACCACTATTGTTTTCACAATATATTTTACCTCTTGGGGATGTCATTCGAAAACATAATGTTAACTTTCACTGCTATGCGGATGACACACAGCTGTACATTTCAATGAAACATGGTGAATCCCCAAAATTGCCCTCGCTAGAAGCATGTGTTTCAGACATAATGAAGTGGATGGCTGCAAACGTTCTACTTTTAAACTTAGACAAAACAGAGATGCTTGTTCTAGGTCCCAAGAAACAAAGAGATCTTCTGTTGAATCAGACAATTAATCTTGATGGTTGTACAGTCGTCTCAAATAAAACTGAGAAGTACCTCGGCGTTACTCTGGACCCTGATCTCTCTGTCCATTTCAAGGACAGCTTTTTTCCATCTACGTAATCAGAAACTTTCTGTCCAAAAATGATGCAGAAAGATTAATCCATGCTTTTGACACTTCTAGGTTAGACTACTGCAATGCTCTACTTTCTGGCTACCCGGATAAAGCACTAAATAAACTTCAGTTGGTGCTAAATACGGCTGCTAGAATCCTGACTAGAACTAAAAAATGTGATCATATTACTCCAGTGCTAGCCTCCCTACACTGGCTTCCTGTCAAGGCAAGGGCTGATTTCAAGGTTTTACTGCTAACCTACAATGCATTACATGGGCTTGCTCCTACCAATCTCTCTGATTTGGTCCTGCCGTACATACCTACACGTACACTATGGTCACAAGACACAGGCCTCCTAATTGTCCCTAGAATTTCTAAGCAAACAGCTGGAGGCAGGGCTTTCTCCAATAGAGCTCCATTTTTATGGAATGGTCTGCCTACCCATGTAAGAGATGCAAACTCGGTCTCAACCTTTAAGTCTTTACTGAAGACTCATCTCTTCAGTGGGGTCATATGATTGAGTGTAGTCTGGCCCAGGAGTGGGAAGTTGAACAGAAAGGCTCTGGAGCAACGAACCGCCCTTGCTGTCTCTACCTGGTCGGTTCCCCTCTTTCCACTGGGATTCTCTGCCTCTAACCCTATTACAGGGGCTGAGTCACTGGCTTACTGGGACTCTTTCATACCGTCCCTAGGAGGGGTGCGTCACTTGAGTGGGTTGAGTCACTGATGTGATCTTCCTGTCTGGGTTGGCACCCCCCCTTGGGTTGTGCCGTGGCAGAGATCTTTGTGGGCTATACTCGGCCTTGTCTCAGGATTGTAAGTTGGTGGTTGAAGATATCCCTCTAGTGGTGTGGGGGCTGTGCTTTGGCAAAGTGGGTGGGGTTATATCCTTCCTGTTTGGCCCTGTCCGGGGGTGTCTTCGGATGGGGCCACAGTGTCTCCTGACCCCTCCTGTCTCAGCCTCCAGTATTTATGCTGCAGTAGATTATGTGTCGGGGGACTAGGGTCAGTTTGTTATATCTGGAGTACTTCTCCTGTCCTATTCGGTGTCCTGTGTGAATTTAAGTGTGCTCTCTCTAACTCTCTCTTTCTCTCTTTCTTTCTCTCTCTCGGAGGACCTGAGCCCTAGGATCATGCCTCAGGACTACCTGACATGATGACTCCTTGCTGTCCCCAGTCCACCTGGCCGTGCTGCTGCTCCAGTTTCAACTGTTCTGCCTTATTGTTATTGGACCATGCTGGTCATTTATGAACATTTGAACATCTTAGCCATGTTCTGTTATAATCTCCACCCGGCACAGCCAGAAGAGGACTGGCCACCCCACATAGCCTGGTTCCTCTCTAGGTTTCTTCCTAGGTTTTGGCCTTTCTAGGGAGTTTTTCCTAGCCACCGTCCTTCTACACCTGCATTGTTTGCTGTTTGGGGTTTCAGGCTGTGTTTCTGTACAGCACTTTGAGATATCAGCTGATGTACGAAGGGCTATATAAATACATTTGATTTGATTTGACCTGATCTTCCATAATCACATTTCAAAATCATGGCCAATAATATGGAGTTGGTCCCCCCTTGGCTGCAATAGCAGCCTCCACTCTTCTGGGAAGGCTTTCCCCTAGATGTTGGAACATTACGGCGAAGATCTGCTTCCATTCAGCCACAAGTGAATAAGTAAGCTCGGGCACTGATGTTGGGTGATTAGACCTGGCTCGCAGTCAGCGTTCCAAATCATGCCACGGTGTTTGATGGGATTGAGGTCAGGGCTATGTGCAGGCCAGTCAAGTTCTTCCACACTGATCTTGACAAACCATTTCTGTATGGACCCCACTTTGTGCTCGAGGGCATTGTCATGCTGAAACAGGAAAGGGCCTTCCTCAAACTGTTGCCACAAATTTGGATTAAAGAATCATCCAAAATGTCATTGTATGCTGTAGCGTTAAGATTTCCCTTCAATGGAACTAAGGGCCCTAGCCCGAACCATGAAAAACAGCCACATACCATTTTTCCTCCACCACCAAACTTTACAGTTGGCACTATGCATTGGGGCAGTTAGCGTTCTCCTGGCATCTTCCAAACCCAGATATGTCAGTCAGATTGCCAGATGTTGAAGCAACATGGCGCCGACAGAGATGGCTTCTAGTCCTTAGGAAACTATGCAGTATTTAGTTATTTTATGTATTATTTCGTACATTGTTGCCCCAAAAAATCTAAAGTGTTATTACATACAGCCGGGAAGAACTATTGGATATCAGAGCGACGTCAACTTACCAACATTACGACCAGGAATACAACTTTCCTGAAGCAGATCCATTGTTCGAACCATCACCCAGGACAATGGCGCTAATCCCAGTAGCCAACCCAAAACAACTTCGCCGCAGAAGAGGTAGACGGAGCGGCATCCTGGTCAGACTTTGAAGTCCCACCGCTTCCGAGTGTATTACTCGCTAATGTCCAGACTCTATACAACAAGGTAAACAAAATTAGGGCAAGGGTTGCTTTCCAGTGAGACAGAGATTGTAACATTATCTGTTTCACGGAAACATGGCTCTCTCTGGATATGTTGTGTGATTTGATAGAGCAATTGGGATTCTTCATGCGTTGCGCTGACAGAAATAAACATCTCTCTGGGAAGAAGAAGGGAGGGGTGTATGCTAACAACATAGTCCTTTTTTTCATCAGACCTAGAATTACTAACAATCAAATGCCAACCATATTATCTCCCAATAGAATTCTCGTTGTTTATTGTCACAGCCGTGTATATCCCCCCTCAAGTCGATACCACGGCGGCCCTCAAGGAACTTCACTGAACTCTATGCAAACTGGAAACCATATATCCTGAGGCTGCATTTATTGTTTCTGGGTATTTTAACAAAGGACATTTGAGAACAAGGCTACCTAAATTCTGCATATTGATTGTAGCACTCATGCGGGCAATACCCTGGATCATTGCTACACTAACTTCCGAAATGCATACAAGGCCCTCCCCCGCACTCCCATCGGCAAATCCGAACACGACTCCATTTTTGCTCCTACCGTCCTATATCCAGAAACTCAAACAGGATGTTCCCATGGCAAGAACTATTGAACGCTGGTCTGACCAATCGGAATCCACGCTTCAAGATTGTTTTAATCACGCGGGAAATGTTCTGGGCAGGCTCAGAGAATATCATTGATTTATACGCTGATTCAGTGAGTGAGTTTATAAGGAAGTGCATTGGAGATGTTGTACCCACTGTGCCTATTAAAACCTACCCTAACCAGAAACCATGGATAGATGGCGGCATTCGGGCAAAACTGAAAGCGCGAACCACAGATTTAACCCATGGACTGGGAATATGGCCGAATATAAACAGTGTAGTTATTCTCTAAGTAAGGCAATTAAACAGGCGAAATGTCAGTATAGAGACAAAGTGGAGTCGCAATTCAACGGCTCAGACACAAGATATATATGGCAGGGACTACAGGCAACTATGGACAACAAAAAGAAAACCAGCCACGTCACCTACACGGACGTCTTGCTTCCAGACAACCTAAACACCTTCTTTGCCCGCTTTGAGGATAATACAGTGGCACCGACGTGGCCTGCTACCAAGGACTGCGGTCTCCCCCTTCTTCGTGTCCGACGTAAGTAAGACATATAAACTTTTGAATCCTCCCAAGGATGATGGCCCAGATGGCATCCCTATCTGCTTCTTCAGAGCATGCGCAGTTCAGCTGGCTGTTGTAGTTACGGACATATTAAATCTTTCCCTATTCCAGTCTGCTGTCCCCACATGCTTCAAGACGGCCACCATTGTTCCTGCACCCAAGAATGCAAAAACAACTTAACTAAATGACTATCGTCCTGTAGCACTCACTTCCGTCATCATGAAGTGCTTTGAGAGATTAGTCATGGATCATATCAACTCCACCTTACCTGCCACTCTAGACCTAGTTCAATTTGCATACCGCCCCAATAGGTCCACAGACAATGCACTGCACACTGCCTTATCCCATCTGGACAAGAGGCATACCTATGTAAAAATGCTGTTCATTGACTACAGCTCAGCATTCAACATCATAGTACCCTCCAAGCTTATCATTACGCTTGAGAACCTGGGTCTCAACTCCACCCTGCTCAATTAGTTCCTGGACTTTCTGACCGTCCGCCCCCAGGTGGTGAAGGTAAGAAACAACGTCTCCACTTCGCTGATCCTCAACACTGGGGCCCCACAAGGGTGCGTGCTCAGCCCCCTCCTGCACTCCCTGTTCACCCATGACTACACGCCTCCAACTCAATCATCAAGTTTACAGACGACACAACAGTGGTGGGCTTGATTACCAACAATGACAAGACAGCCTACAGGGTGGACGTGAGGGCACTCAGAGTGTGGTGTCAGGTTAACAACCTCTCACTCAACATCAAAAAGACAAAGGATATGATCGTGGACTTCAGGAAACAGCATATGGAGCACCCCCCTATCCACATCGACAGGACAGCAGTGGAGAAGGTGGAAAGTTTTAAGCTCCTCATTGTACACATTATGGACAAACTGAAATGGTCCACCCACACAGACAGTGTGGTGCTGAAGGTGCAACAGCGCCTCTTCAGAGGCTGAAGAAATGTGGCTTGTCACCTGACAAACCTTTACAGATGCACAATTGAGAGCATCCTGTCGGGCTGTATCACCGCCTGGTAGGACAACTGCTCTGCCCATAACCTTAAGGCACTCCAGAGGGTAGTGAGGTCTGCACAACGCATCATCGGTGGCAAACTATCTGCCCTGCAGGATACCTACACCACCCAATGTCACAGGAAGGCCAAAACGATCATCAAGGACAACAACCACCCGAGCCACTGTCTGTTCACCCCACTATCATCCAGAAGGCGAGGTCAGTACAGGTGCATCAAAGCAGGGACCAAGAGACTGAAAAAGAGCTTCGATGTCAAGGACATCATACTGTTAAACAGCCATCACTAACACAGAGAGGCTGCTGCCTACATGCAGACTTGAAATCATTGGCAACTTTAAGAAAGGTGTCACTAGTCACTTTAATAATGTTTACATATTTGACATGACTCACATGTATATACTGTATTTTATACCATCTACTGCATCTTGCCTATGCCGCTTGGTCATCACTCATCCATATATATATTCTGTATATACTGTATTTTATACCATCTACTGCACCTTGCCTATGCCGCTTGGTCATCACTCATCCATATATATATTCTGTATATACTGTATTTTATACCATCTACTGCATCTTGCCTATGCCGCTTGGTCATCACTCATCCATATATATATTCTGTATATACTGTATTTTAAACCATCTACTGCATCTTGCCTATGCCGCTTGGTCATCACTCATCCATATATATATTCTGTATATACTGTATTTTATACCATCTACTGCATCTTGCCTATGCCGCTTGGTCATCACTCATCCATATATATATACTGTATTCTATACCATCTACTGCATCTTGCCTATGCCGCTTGGTCATCACTCATCCATATATATATTCTGTATATACTAGATTTTATACCATCTACTGCACCTTGCCTATGCCGCTTGGTCATCACTCATCCATATATATATACTGTATGTATTCTTATTCCATCCCTTTAGATTTGTGTGCATTAGGTAGTTGTTGGGGAATTGTTAGATTGCATTTGATATTAGTGCACTGTCTGAACTAGAAGCAAAAGCATTTTGCTACACTTGAATTATCTTCTGCTCACCATGTGTATGTAGCCAATAAAATTTAATTTGAAGCATGATTAATCACTTCAAATAACACGTTTCCACTGCTCCAAAGTCCAATGGCTGAAAGCTTTATACCATTCCAGCTGACGCTTGGAATTGTGCATGGTGATCCTAGGCTTGTGTGTGGCTGCTTGGCAATGGATACCCATTTCATGATGCTCCCAACGAACAGTTCTGCTGCTGATGTTGCTTCTAGTAGTTTCCAGGCAGTTTGGAACTCAGTTGTGAGTGTTGAAACCGAGGACAGACGATTTTTATACGCTACGGACTTTAGTCCCATTCTGTGAGCTTGTGTGGCTTCTCAATTCAGTGGTCCCATTCTGTGAGCTTGTGTGGCTTCCCACTTCAGCGGTCCTGTTCTGTGTGGCATCCCACTTCAGTGGTCCTGTTCTGTGAGCTTGTGTGGCTTCCCACTTCAGCGGTCCCGTTCTGTGAGCTTGTGTGGCTTCCCACTTCAGCGGTCCTGTTCTGTGTGGCATCCCACTTCAGTGGTCCTGTTCTGTGTGGCTTCCCACTTTAGCGGTCTCGTTCTGCGAGCTTGTGTGGCTTCCCACTTCAGCGGTCCCGTTCTGTGAGCTTGTGTGGCTTCCCACTTCAGTGGTCCTGTTCTGTGTGGCATCCCACTTCAGTGGTCCTGTTCTGTGTGGCTTCCCACTTCAGTGGTCCTGTTCTGTGAGCTTGTGTGGCTTCCCACTTCAGCGGTCCTGTTCTGTGAGCTTGTGTGGCTTCCCACTTCAGCGGTCCCGTTCTGTGAGCTTGTGTGGCTTCCCACTTCAGCGGTCCTGTTCTGTGAGCTTGTGTGGCTTCCCACTTCAGTGGTCCTGTTCTGTGAGCTTGTGTGGCTTCTCACTTCAGCGGTCCCGTTCTGTGAGCTTATTTGGCCTATCACTTCAGTTGTCCCGTTCTGTGAGCTTGTGTGGCTTCCCACTTCAGCGGTCCCGTTCTGTGAGCTTATTTGGCCTATCACTTCAGTTGTCCCGTTCTGTGAGCTTATTTGGCCTATCACTTCAGCACTCGACGGTCCTGTTCTGTTCGCTTGTGTGGCCTGCCACTTCACAGCAGAGCTGTCGTTACTCCTAGAAGTTTCCACTTCACAATAACAGCACTTACAGTTGACCGGGGCAGCTCTAGCAGGGCAGACATTTTACAAACTGACTTGTTGGAAAGGTGGCGTCCTATGACGGTGCTATGTTGAAAGTCACTGAGTTCTTCAGTAAAGTCATCCATGTTTGTCTATGTAGATTGTATGGCGGTGTGCTCTATTTCATACACCTGTCAGCAACGGGTGTGGTTGAAATAGAACCCACTAATTAGAAGGGTATCCACATACTTTTGGCCATGTAGTTTACCTCTACCGGTCAATCTATGGACTAACACAGTCACCTAGCTTGACTTGATGTTACCGCTTCACAGGTTTTAATATGAGAGGAGGCCAGAGCTCACCAGACAGCTGATAGGCCCATGTGACAGAGGAGGAGAGAGAAGTCCTGGCATCACCAGACAGCTGATAGGCCCATGTGACAGAGGACGAGAGAGAAGTCCTGACATCACCAGATAGCTGATAGGCCCATGTGACAGAGGACGAGAGAGAAGTCCTGGCATCACCAGACAGCTGATAGGCCCATGTGACAGAGGAGGAGAGAGAAGTCCTGACATCACCAGATAGCTGATAGGCCCATGTGACAGAGGACGAGAGAGAAGTCCTGGCATCACCAGACAGCTGATAGGCCCATGTGACAGAGGACGAGAGAGAAGTCCTGACATCACCAGACAGCTGATAGGCCCATGTGACAGAGGAGGAGAGAGAAGTCCTGACATCACCAGACAGCTGATAGGCCCATGTGTCAGAGGAGGAGAGAGAAGTCCTGACATCACCAGACAGCTGATAGGCCCATGTGACAGAGGAGGAGAGAGAAGTCCTGACATCACCAGACAGCTGATAGGCCCATGTGTCAGAGGAGGAGAGGAGAGAGAAGTCCTGACATCACCAGACAGCTGATAGGCCCATGTGACAGAGGAGGAGAGAGAAGTCCTGACATCACCAGACAGATGATAGGCCCATGTGACAGAGGAGGAGAGAGAAGTCCTGGCATCACCAGACAGCTAATAGGCCCATGTGTCAGAGGAGGAGAGGAGAGAGAAGTCCTGACATCACCAGACAGCTGATAGGCCCATGTGTCAGAGGAGGAGAGGAGAGAGAAGTCCTGGCATCACCAGACAGCTGATAGGCCCATGTGACAGAGGAGGAGAGAGAAGTCCTGGCATCACCAGACAGCTGATAGGCCCATGTGACAGAGGAGGAGAGAGAAGTCCTGGCATCACCAGACAGCTGATAGGCCCATGTGTCAGAGGAGGAGAGGAGAGAGAAGTCCTGACATCACCAGACAGCTGATAGGCCCATGTGTCAGAGGAGGAGAGAGAAGTCCTGACATCACCAGACAGCTGATAGGCCCATGTGTCAGAGGAGGAGAGAGAAGTCCTGGCATCACCAGACAGCTGATAGGCCCATGTGTCAGAGGAGGAGAGAGAGAAGTCCTGACATCACCAGACAGCTGATAGGCCCATGTGACAGAGGAGGAGAGAGAGAAGTCCTGACATCACCAGACAGCTGATAGGCCCATGTGACAGAGGAGGAGAGAGAAGTCCTGGCATCACCAGACAGCTGATAGGCCCATGTGACAGAGGAGGAGAGAGAAGTCCTGACATCACCAGACAGCTGATAGGCCCATGTGTCAGAGGAGGAGAGAGAGAAGTCCTGGCATCACCAGACAGCTGATAGGCCCATGTGTCAGAGGAGGAGAGAGAGAAGTCCTGACATCACCAGACAGCTGATAGGCCCATGTGTCAGAGGAGGAGAGAGAAGTCCTGACATCACCAGACAGCTGATAGGCCCATGTGACAGAGGAGAGAGAGAAGTCCTGACATCACCAGACAGCTGATAGGCCCATGTGACAGAGGAGGAGAGAGAAGTCCTGACATCACCAGACAGCTGATAGGCCCATGTGTCAGAGGAGGAGAGGAGAGAGAAGTCCTGACATCACCAGACAGCTGATAGGCCCATGTGACAGAGGAGGAGAGAGAAGTCCTGGCATCACCAGACAGCTGATAGGCCCATGTGTCAGAGGACGAGAGAGAAGTCCTGACATCACCAGACAGCTGATAGGCCCATGTGACAGAGGAGGAGAGAGAAGTCCTGACATCACCAGACAGATGATAGGCCCATGTGACAGAGGAGGAGAGAGAAGTCCTGGCATCACCAGACAGCTAATAGGCCCATGTGTCAGAGGAGGAGAGGAGAGAGAAGTCCTGACATCACCAGACAGCTGATAGGCCCATGTGTCAGAGGAGGAGAGGAGAGAGAAGTCCTGGCATCACCAGACAGCTGATAGGCCCATGTGACAGAGGAGGAGAGAGAAGTCCTGGCATCACCAGACAGCTGATAGGCCCATGTGACAGAGGAGGAGAGAGAAGTCCTGGCATCACCAGACAGCTGATAGGCCCATGTGTCAGAGGAGGAGAGGAGAGAGAAGTCCTGACATCACCAGACAGCTGATAGGCCCATGTGTCAGAGGAGGAGAGAGAAGTCCTGGCATCACCAGACAGCTGATAGGCCCATGTGTCAGAGGAGGAGAGAGAAGTCCTGGCATCACCAGACAGCTGATAGGCCCATGTGACAGAGGAGGAGAGAGAAGTCCTGACATCACCAGACAGCTGATAGGCCCATGTGTCAGAGGAGGAGAGAGAGAAGTCCTGGCATCACCAGACAGCTGATAGGCCCATGTGTCAGAGGAGGAGAGAGAGAAGTCCTGACATCACCAGACAGCTGATAGGCCCATGTGACAGAGGAGGAGAGAGAGAAGTCCTGACATCACCAGACAGCTGATAGGCCCATGTGACAGAGGAGGAGAGAGAAGTCCTGGCATCACCAGACAGCTGATAGGCCCATGTGACAGAGGAGGAGAGAGAAGTCCTGACATCACCAGACAGCTGATAGGCCCATGTGTCAGAGGAGGAGAGAGAGAAGTCCTGGCATCACCAGACAGCTGATAGGCCCATGTGACAGAGGAGAGAGAGAAGTCCTGACATCACCAGACAGCTGATAGGCCCATGTGACAGAGGAGAGAGAGAAGTCCTGAGATCACCAGACAGCTGATAGGCCCATGTGACAGAGGAGAGAGAAGTCCTGACATCACCAGACAGCTGATAGGCCCATGTGACAGAGGACGAGAGAGAAGTCCTGACATCACCAGACAGCTGATAGGCCCATGTGACAGAGGAGGAGAGAGAAGTCCTGACATCACCAGACAGCTGATAGGCCCATGTGACAGAGGAGGAGAGAGAAGTCCTGACATCACCAGACAGCTGAGAGGCCCATGTGACAGAGGACGAGAGAGAAGTCCTGACATCACCAGACAGCTGATAGGCCCATGTGACAGAGGAGGAGAGAGAGAAGTCCTGACATCACCAGACAGCTGATAGGCCCATGTGACAGAGGAGGAGAGGAGAGAGAAGTCCTGGCATCACCAGACAGCTGATAGGCCCATGTGACAGAGGAGGAGAGGAGAGAGAAGTCCTGACATCACCAGACAGCTGATAGGCCCATGTGACAGAGGAGGAGAGAGAAGTCCTGAGATAACCAGACAGCTGATAGCTCCATGGGACAGAGGAGAAGAGAGGAGAGAGAAGTCCTGAGATAACCAGACAGCTGATAGCTCCATGGGACAGAGGAGAAGAGAGGAGAGAGAAGTCCTGAGATAACCAGACAGCTGATAGCTCCATGGGACAGAGGAGAAGAGAGGAGAGAGAAGTCCTGAGATAACCAGACAGCTGATAGCTCCATGGGAAAGTGGAGAAGAAGGAAAAGAGAAGTCCTGAGATAACCAGAAAGCTGATAGCTCCATGGGACAGAGGAGGAGAGAGGAGAGAAAAGTCCTGAGATAACCAGACAGCTGATAGCTCCATGGGACAGAGGAGAAGAGAGGAGAGGGAAGTCCTGAGATAACCAGACAGCTGATAGCTCCATGGGACAGAGGAGAAGAGAGGAGAGAGAAGTCCTGAGATAACCAGACAGCTGATAGCTCCATGGGACAGAGGAGAAGAGAGGAGAGAGAAGTCCTGAGATAACCAGACAGCTGATAGCTCCATGGGAAAGTGGAGAAGAAGGAAAAGAGAAGTCCTGAGATAACCAGAAAGCTGATAGCTCCATGGGACAGAGGAGGAGAGAGGAGAGAAAAGTCCTGAGATAACCAGACAGCTGATAGCTCCATGGGACAGAGGAGAAGAGAGGAGAGGGAAGTCCTGAGATAACCAGACAGCTGATAGCTCCATGGGACAGAGGAGAAGAGAGGAGAGAGAAGTCCTGAGATAACCAGACAGCTGATAGCTCCATGGGACAGAGGAGAAGAGAGGAGAGAGAAGTCCTGAGATAGCCAGACAGCTGATAGCTCCATGGGAAAGTGGAGAAGAAGGAAAAGAGAAGTCCTGAGATAACCAGAAAGCTGATAGCTCCATGGGACAGAGGAGGAGAGAGGAGAGAAAAGTCCTGAGATAACCAGACAGCTGATAGCTCCATGGGACAGAGGAGAAGAGAGGAGAGGGAAGTCCTGAGATAACCAGACAGCTGATAGCTCCATGGGACAGAGGAGAAGAGAAGAGAGGGGAGAGAAGTCCTGAGATAACCAGATAGCTGATAGCTCCATGTGACAGAGGAGGAGAGAGGAGGACGTAAAGTGGAGACGACACTTTCCATTAAAACCTGGTCTCATAGAATAATCATTTTCAGAGGGAGGCTGGGTAAATTGTGATTTAAGAAGTGTAATGACATGTAATAATGTTCTGTCAGTGTGTCAGTTAGTAGATGTTAGAGTGGAGAGGAGGAGAGAAGGAGAGGAGGAAAGGAGAGGGGAGGAGGAGCAGGGAAGGATAGGAGGAGAGGAGAGGAGAGGAGAGGAGAGGAGAGGAGAGGAGAGGAGAGGAGAGGAGAGGAGAGGAGAGGAGAGGAGAGGAGAGGAGAGGAGAGGAGAGGAGAGGAGAGGAGAGGAGAGGAGAGGAGAGGAGAGGAGAGGAGAGGAGGACAAGGGGAGGGGAGGGGAGGAGAGGAGAGGTTTCCTCTCTAGGTTTCTTCCTAGGTTTTGGACTTTCTAGGGAGTTTTTCCTAGCCACCGTGCTTCTACACCTGCATTGCTTGCTGTTTGGGGTTTTAGGCTGGGTTTCTGTACAGCACTTTGAGATATCAGCTGATGTATGAAGGGCTATATAAATACATTTGATTTGATTTGATTTGAGAGGAGCAGGGAAGAATAGGAAGAGAGGAGAGGAGGACAGGAGGACAAGAGGAGATGAGGGGAGTGGAGGGGATGAGAGGAGAGGAGCAGGGGATGTCTCACCAGGCAGTGGGGAACTGGGATGTGTGGAGAAATTCTAACATATCAAAGCATTATCAGATGCATTAGTCTGGAAAAAGGTGTAGAAATTAGATTGAGAATGTCTTTAAACCTGCCTTGTCACTCATTTGATTTTCCTTCTCATTACTCCAGCCGTGTGGGTCAGGGGTGCTGGTAGTCTCCATGGTAAGCAGGAAAATATTTATCAACCAGGAAATTGCCCTTCTTGAAAACCATCTCCCTTAATCCTCTTGGAGCCTGCCAAGTTAATGTGCAGCATCCATATCATAACAGAGACAGGGCCTGTTTCCCCTGTAACATCCATATCATAACAGAGCCTGGTTCCCTGTAACATCAAATCAAATCAAATGTATTTATATAGCCCTTCGTACATCAGCTGATATCTCAAAGTGCTGTACAGAAACCCAGCCTAAAACCCCAAACAGCAAGCAATGCAGGTGTAGAAGCACGGTGGCTAGGAAAAACTCCCTAGAAAGTCCAAAACCTAGGAAGAAACCTAGAGAGGAACCAGGCTATGTGGGGTGGCCAGTCCTCTTCTGGCTGTGCCGGGTGGAGATTATAACAGAACATGGCCAAGATGTTCAAATGTTCATAAATGACCAGCATGTTCGAATAATAAGAAGGCAGAACAGTTGAAACTGGAGCAGCAGCACGGCCAGGTGGACTGGGGACAGCAAGGAGTCATCATGTCAGGTAATCCTGGGGCATGGTCCTAGGGCTCAGGTCCTCCGAGAGAGAGAAAGAAAGAGAGAAGGAGAGAATTAGAGAACGCACACTTCGATTCACACAGGACACCGAATAAGACAGGAGAAGTACTCCAGATATAACAAACTGACCCTAGCCCCCCGACACATAAACTACTGCAGCATAAATACTGGAGGCTGAGACAGGAGGGGTCAGGAGACACTGTGGACCCATCCGAGGACACCCCCGGACAGGGCCAAACAGGAAGGATATAACCCCACCCACTTTGCCAAAGTACAGCCCCCACACCACTAGAGGGATATCTTCAACCACCAACTTACCATCCTGAGACAGGGCCGAGTATAGCCCACAAAGATCTCCGCCATGGCACAACCCATGGGGGGGCGCCAACCCAGACAGGATGACCACATCAGTGAATAAACCCACTCAGGTGACGCACCCCTTCCAGGGACAGCATTAGAGAGCCCCAGTAAGCCAGTGACTCAGCCCCTGTAATAGGGTTAGAGGCAGAGAATCCCAGTGGAAAGAGGGGAACCGGCCAGGCAGAGACAGCAAGGGCGTTTCGTTGCTCCAGAGCCTTTCCGTTCACCTTCCCACTCCTGGGCCAGACTACACTCAATCATATGACCCACTGAAGAGAGGAGTCTTCAGTAAAGACTTAAAGGTTGAGACCGAGTTTGCGTCTCTGACATGGGTAGGCAGACCGTTCCATAAAAATGGAGCTCTATAGGAGAAAGCCCTGCCTCTAGCTGTTTGCTTAGAAATTCTAGGGACAATTAGGAGGCCTGCGTCTTGTGACCGTAGCGTATGTGTAGGTATGTACGGCAGGACCAAATCAGAGAGATAGGTAGGAGCAAGCCCATGTAATGCTTTGTAGGTTAGCAGTAAAACCTTAAAATCAGCCCTTGCTTTGACAGGAAGCCAGTGTAGAGAGGCTAGCACTGGAGTAAAATGATCAAAAAAATGTGGTTCTAGTCAGGATTCTAGCAGCCATATTTAGCACCAACTGAAGTTTATTTAGTGCTTTATCCGGGTAGCCAGAAAGTAGAGCATTGCAGTAGTCTAACCTAGAAGTGACAAAAGCATGGATTAATTTTTCTGCATCATTTTTGGACAGAAAGTTTCTGATTTTTGCAATGTTACGTAGATGGAAAAAAGCTGTCCTTGAAATGGTCTTGATATGTTCTTCAAAAGAGAGATCACATCCATATCATAACAGGGCCTGGTTTCCCTGCAACATCCAATTCATAACAGAGACAGAGCCTGTTTCCCCTGCAGCATCCATATCATAACAGAGACAGGGCCTGGTTTCCCTGCAACATCCAATTCATAACAGAGACAGAGCCTGTTTCCCCTGCAGCATCCATATCATAACAGAGACAGAGCCTGGTTCCCCTGCAGCATCCATATCATAACAGAGACAGAGCCTGGTTTCCCTGCAACATCCATATCATAACAGAGACAGAGCCTGGTTCCCCTGCAGCATCCATATCATAACAGAGACAGAGCCTGGTTCCCCTGCAACATCCATATCATAACAGAGACAGAGCCTGGTTCCCCTGCAACATCCATATCATAACAGAGACAGAGCCTGGTTCCCCTGCAACATCCATATGATAACAGAGACAGAGCCTGGTTTCCCTGCAGCATCCATATCATAACAGAGACAGAGCCTGGTTCCCCTGCAACATCCATATCATAACAGAGCCTGGTTCCCCTGCAGCATCCATATCATAACAGAGACAGAGCCTGGTTCCCCTGCAGCATCCATATCATAACAGAGACAGAGCCTGGTTCCCCTGCAACATCCATATCATAACAGAGCCTGGTTCCCCTGCAGCATCCATATCATAACAGAGACAGAGCCTGGTTCCCCTGCAGCATCCATATCATAACAGAGCCTGGTTCCCCTGTAACATCCAGATCGTAGCAGAGAGATCTTCTTAGTCTCTGCTCAGTCCATATCGTAGCAGAGAGATCTTCTTAGTCTCTGCTCAGTCCATATCGTAGCAGAGAGATCTTCTTAGTCTCTGCTCAGTCCATATCGTAGCAGAGAGATCTTCTTAGTCTCTGCTCAGTCCATATCGTAGCAGAGAGATCTTCTTAGTCTCTGCTCAGTCCATATCGTAGCAGAGAGATCTTCTTAGTCTCTGCTCAGTCCATATCATAACAGAGAGATTTTCTTAGTCTCTGCTCAGTCCATATCATAACAGAGAGATCTTCTTAGTCTCTGCTCAGTCCATATCGTAGCAGAGAGATCTTCTTAGTCTCTGCTCAGTCCATATCATAACAGAGAGATCTTCTTAGTCTCTGCTCAGTCCATATCGTAGCAGAGAGATCTTCTTAGTCTCTGCTCAGTCCATATCGTAGCAGAGAGATCTTCTTAGTCTCTGCTCAGTCCATATCGTAGCAGAGAGATCTTCTTAGTCTCTGCTCAGTCCATATCATAACAGAGAGATCTTCTTAGTCTCTGCTCAGTCCATATCGTAGCAGAGAGATCTTCTTAGTCTCTGCTCAGTCCATATCATAACAGAGAGATCTTCTTAGTCTCTGCTCAGTCCATATCGTAGCAGAGAGATCTTCTTAGTCTCTGCTCAGTCCATATCGTAGCAGAGAGATCTTCTTAGTCTCTGCTCAGTCCATATTGTAGCAGAGAGATCTTCTTAGTCTCTGCTCAGTCCATATCGTAGCAGAGAGATCTTCTTAGTCTCTGCTCAGTCCATATCATAACAGAGAGATCTTCTTAGTCTCTGCTCAGTCCATATCGTAGCAGAGAGATCTTCTTAGTCTCTGCTCAGTCCATATCGTAACAGAGAGATCTTCTTAGTCTCTGCTCAGTCCATATCGTAGCAGAGAGATCTTCTTAGTCTCTGCTCAGTCCATATCGTAGCAGAGAGATCTTCTTAGTCTCTGCTCAGTCCATATCGTAGCAGAGAGATCTTCTTAGTCTCTGCTCAGTCCATTGCCGTAAAGTCAGAGAAATACAGCTATATTCAATGAGATTTCCTCATAATGCTTTTAGGAAGGTGTTTATTGGTTGGCGGTGGTTGTAGCTGTTGTATCCTAAAGAGGGTTATAGTAGAGCTACAGGGTGGTGATTAAACCATGTTTATGGTCACCTTACAGGGCCGTGGCAGACTTGTCCTCATAGGACACAGCAGGGGGAAAAGTTAACCCTTTCACTGAGGACAAATTCAACTTAAACATGGCTTTGTCTATGTGCATAATTCTATAGGTTTTCAACTCATAAAGTGATTGATTCCAAAAACTGAGGCATGGGGCGGAACATGTAATGGTCTGTTTCTATAGGTTTAATCAACTAGCAAGACATAGCAAGTTGTTTTAAAATAAGTGAATCATCAGTTGTTTTCAATAAGTATATAATACACATATGGTATAACGACTAAACTAAGCAGTGTTAGAGAGATGAGAGTACTAAAACCTGGATGAGACTTTATTTCCCTGAACCGTCTCCCACCAATCACAACACTCCCAGCTCTACATAAATGCTTGATTTTTGATATGTTCGTAAGAAGAAAAATAAAGGCCATCTCTGCTGCTATTAATACTTCATATCAGACTCCAATAGAGCAGGGAATCATCTATTAATACTTCATATCAGACTCCTATAGAGCAGGGAATCATCTACATCTATTAATACTTCATGTCAGACTCCTATAGTGCAGGGAATCATCTATTAATACTTCATATCAGACTCCTATACAGCAGGGAATCATCTACATCTATTAATAGTTCATATCAGACTCCAATAGAGCAGGGAATCATCTATTAATACTTCATATCAGACTCCTATAGAGCAGGGAATCATCTACATCTATTAATAGTTCATATCAGACTCCAATAGAGCAGGGAATCATCTATTAATACTTCATATCAGACTCCTATAGAGCAGGGAATCATCTATTAATACTTCATATCAGACTCCTATACAGCAGGGAATCATCTATTAATACTTCATATCAGACTCCTATACAGCAGGGAATCATATATTAATACTTCATATCAGACTCCTATAGAGCAGGGAATCATCTATTAATACTTCATATCAGACTCCTATAGAGCAGGGAATCATCTATTAATACTTCATATCAGACTCCTATAGAGCAGGGAATCATCTACATCTATTAATACTTCATATCAGACTCCTATAGAGCAGGGAATCATCTATTAATACTTCATATCAGACTCCTATAGAGCAGGGAATCATCTATTAATACTTCATATCAGACTCCTATAGAGCAGGGAATCATCTATTAATACTTCATATCAGACTCCTATACAGCAGGGAATCATCTATTAATACTTCATGTCAGACTCCTATAGAGCAGGGAATCATCTACATCTATTAATACTTCATATCAGACTCCTATAGAGCAGGGAATCATCTATTAATACTTCATATCAGACTCCTATAGAGCAGGGAATCATCTATTAATACTTCATATCAGACTCCCATAGAGCAGGGAATCATCTATTAATACTTCATATCAGACTCCTATAGAGCAGGGAATCATCTATTAATACTTCATATCAGACTTCCATAGAGCAGGGAATCGTCTACATCTATTAATACTTCATATCAGACTCCTATAGAGCAGGGAATCATCTACTAATACTTCATATCCGACTCCTATAGAGCAGGGAATCATCTATTAATACTTCATATCAGACTCCTATAGAGCAGGGAATCATCTACTAATACTTCATATCAGACTCCTATAGAGCAGGGAATCATTTATTAATACTTCATATCAGACTCCTATAGAGAGGCTGCCTTTTGACATAGATTAGGAATCCCTGACCACTTTTAATAATGGATCACTAGCCACTTTAATTATGCTTCCGTATCTAGCATTACTCATCTCATATGTATAAACCGCACTCCACACTATTCCACGGTATCTTAGTCACTTTTTAATTGTGTTTTCATATTGCATTACCCATCTCAAATGTATATACGATATTGTATTCTATACTACACCACTGACTGTTAAACAGCCATCTCCAGCATCAGAGGCTGCTGCCTATAGACATAGATTAGGAATCACTGGCCACTTTAAGGAAATAAACACTAACCACTTTAATAATGTCTCTGCATCTTGCATTCCTCATCTCTTAAGTATAAACTGTACTCCATACTACGCCGCTGTATCTTAGTCCAATGCTGCTCTGACATGTATATATTCTTAATCCTCACTTAGATTGATGTGTATTTTTGTTATATGCTGTGAAACTGTTAGATAATACATGTTAGATATTACTGCACTGTCGGAGCTAGAAACACAAGCATTTAGTTAGATATTACTGCACTGTCGGAGCTAGAAACACAAGCATTTAGTTAGATATTACTGCACTGTCGGAGCTAGAAACACAAGCATTTAGTTAGATATTACTGCACTGTCGGAGCTAGAAACACAAGCATTTAGTTAGATATTACTGCACTGTCGGAGCTAGAAACACAAGCATTTAGTTAGATATTACTGCACTGTCGGAGCTAGAAACACAAGCATTTAGTTAGATATTACTGCACTGTCGGAGCTAGAAACACAAGCATTTAGTTAGATATTACTGCACTGTCGGAGCTAGAAACACAAGCATTTAGTTAGATATTACTGCACTGTCGGAGCTAGAAACACAAGCATTTAGTTAGATATTACTGCCCTGTCGGAGCTAGAAACACAAGCATTTAGTTAGATATTACTGCCCTGTTGGAGCTAGAAACACAAGCATTTAGTTAGATATTACTGCACTGTCGGAGCTAGAAACACAAGCATTTAGTTAGATATTACTGCACTGTCGGAGCTAGAAACACAAGCATTTAGTTAGATATTACTGCACTGTCGGAGCTAGAAACACAAGCATTTAGTTAGATACTACTGCACTGTCGGAGCTAGAAACACAAGCATTTAGTTAGATATTACTGCACTGTCGGAGCTAGAAACACAAGCATTTAGTTAGATATTACTGCACTGTCGGAGCTAGAAACACAAGCATTTAGTTAGATATTACTGCACTGTCGGAGCTAGAAACACAAGCATTTAGTTAGATATTACTGCCCTGTCGGAGCTAGAAACACAAGCATTTAGTTAGATATTACTGCACTGTCGGAGCTAGAAACACAAGCATTTAGTTAGATATTACTGCACTGTCGGAGCTAGAAACACAAGCATTTAGTTAGATATTACTGCACTGTCGGAGCTAGAAACACAAGCATTTAGTTAGATATTACTGCACTGTCGGAGCTGGAAACACAAGCATTTAGTTAGATATTACTACACTGTCGGAGCTAGAAACACAAGCATTTAGTTAGATATTACTGCACTGTCGGAGCTAGAAACACAAGCATTTAGTTAGATATTACTGCACTGTCGGAGCTAGAAACACAAGCATTTAGTTAGATATTACTGCACTGTCGGAGCTAGAAACACAAGCATTTAGTTAGATATTACTGCACTGTTGGAGCTAGAAACACAAGCATTTAGTTAGATATTACTGCACTGTTGGAGCTAGAAACACAAGCATTTAGTTAGATATTACTGCACTGTCGGAGCTAGAAACACAAGCATTTAGTTAGATATTACTGCACTGTCGGAGCTAGAAACACAAGCATTTAGTTAGATATTACTGCACTGTCGGAGCTAGAAACACAAGCATTTAG
This sequence comes from Oncorhynchus kisutch, assembly GCF_002021735.2. Taxonomy (NCBI): domain Eukaryota; kingdom Metazoa; phylum Chordata; class Actinopteri; order Salmoniformes; family Salmonidae; genus Oncorhynchus; species Oncorhynchus kisutch. The sequence goes on from NW_022261979.1 coordinate 16,126,042, forward strand.
TTAGATATTACTGCACTGTCGGAGCTAGAAACACAAGCATTTAGTTAGATATTACTGCACTGTCGGAGCTAGAAACACAAGCATTTAGTTAGATATTACTGCACTGTCGGAGCTAGAAACACAAGCATTTAGTTAGATACTACTGCACTGTCGGAGCTAGAAACACAAGCATTTAGTTAGATATTACTGCACTGTCGGAGCTAGAAACACAAGCATTTAGTTAGATATTACTGCACTGTCGGAGCTAGAAACACAAGCATTTAGTTAGATATTACTGCACTGTCGGAGCTAGAAACACAAGCATTTAGTTAGATATTACTGCACTGTCGGAGCTAGAAACACAAGCATTTAGTTAGATATTACTGCACTGTCAGAGCTAGAAACACAAGCATTTAGTTAGATATTACTACACTGTCGGAGCTAGAAACACAAGCATTTAGTTAGATATTACTGCACTGTCGGAGCTAGAAACACAAGCATTTAGTTAGATATTACTGCACTGTCGGAGCTAGAAACACAAGCATTTAGTTAGATATTACTGCACTGTCGGAGCTAGAAACACAAGCATTTAGTTAGATATTACTGCACTGTTGGAGCTAGAAACACAAGCATTTAGTTAGATATTACTGCACTGTTGGAGCTAGAAACACAAGCATTTAGTTAGATATTACTGCACTGTCGGAGCTAGAAACACAAGCATTTAGTTAGATATTACTGCACTGTCGGAGCTAGAAACACAAGCATTTAGTTAGATATTACTGCACTGTCGGAGCTAGAAACACAAGCATTTAGTTAGATATTACTGCACTGTCGGAGCTAGAAACACAAGCATTTAGTTAGATATTACTGCACTGTCGGAGCTAGAAACACAAGCATTTAGTTAGATATTACTGCACTGTCGGAGCTAGAAACACAAGCATTTAGTTAGATACTACTGCACTGTCGGAGCTAGAAACACAAGCATTTAGTTAGATATTACTGCACTGTCGGAGCTAGAAACACAAGCATTTAGTTAGATATTACTGCACTGTCGGAGCTAGAAACACAAGCATTTAGTTAGATATTACTGCACTGTCGGAGCTAGAAACACAAGCATTTAGTTAGATATTACTGCACTGTCGGAGCTAGAAACACAAGCATTTAGTTAGATACTACTGCACTGTCGGAGCTAGAAACACAAGCATTTAGTTAGATACTACTGCACTGTCGGAGCTAGAAACACAAGCATTTAGTTAGATATTACTGCACTGTCGGAGCTAGAAACACAAGCATTTAGTTAGATATTACTGCACTGTCGGAGCTAGAAACACAAGCATTTAGTTAGATATTACTGCACTGTCGGAGCTAGAAACACAAGCATTTAGTTAGATACTACTGCACTGTCGGAGCTAGAAACACAAGCATTTAGTTAGATATTACTGCACTGTCGGAGCTAGAAACACAAGCATTTAGTTAGATATTACTGCACTGTCGGAGCTAGAAACACAAGCATTTAGTTAGATATTACTGCACTGTCGGAGCTAGAAACACAAGCATTTAGTTAGATATTACTACACTGTCGGAGCTAGAAACACAAGCATTTAGTTAGATATTACTGCACTGTCGGAGCTAGAAACACAAGCATTTAGTTAGATATTACTGCACTGTCGGAGCTAGAAACACAAGCATTTAGTTAGATATTACTACACTGTCGGAGCTAGAAACACAAGCATTTAGTTAGATATTACTGCACTGTCGGAGCTAGAAACACAAGCATTTAGTTAGATATTACTGCACTGTCGGAGCTAGAAACACAAGCATTTAGTTAGATATTACTGCACTGTCGGAGCTAGAAACACAAGCATTTAGTTAGATATTACTGCACTGTCGGAGCTAGAAACACAAGCATTTAGTTAGATATTACTGCACTGTCGGAGCTAGAAACACAAGCATTTAGTTAGATATTACTGCACTGTCGGAGCTGGAAACACAAGCATTTAGTTAGATATTACTGCACTGTCGGAGCTAGAAACACAAGCATTTAGTTAGATATTACTGCACTGTCGGAGCTAGAAACACAAGCATTTAGTTAGATATTACTGCACTGTCGGAGCTAGAAACACAAGCATTTAGTTAGATATTACTGCACTGTCGGAGCTAGAAACACAAGCATTTAGTTAGATATTACTGCACTGTCGGAGCTAGAAACACAAGCTTTTAGTTAGATATTACTGCACTGTCGGAGCTAGAAACACAAGCATTTAGTTAGATATTACTGCACTGTCGGAGCTAGAAACACAAGCATTTAGTTAGATATTACTGCACTGTCGGAGCTAGAAACACAAGCATTTAGTTAGATATTACTGCACTGTCGGAGCTAGAAACACAAGCATTTAGTTAGATATTACTGCACTGTCGGAGCTAGAAACACAAGCATTTAGTTAGATATTACTGCACTGTCGGAGCTAGAAACACAAGCATTTAGTTAGATATTACTGCACTGTCGGAGCTAGAAACACAAGCATTTAGTTAGATATTACTGCACTGTCGGAGCTAGAAACACAAGCATTTAGTTAGATATTACTGCACTGTCGGAGCTAGAAACACAAGCATTTAGTTAGATATTACTGCACTGTCGTAGCTAGAAACACAAGCATTTAGTTAGATATTACTGCACTGTCGGAGCTAGAAACACAAGCATTTAGTTAGATATTACTGCACTGTCGGAGCTAGAAACACAAGCATTTCACTACACCCGCAATAACGTCTGCTAACCATGTGTATGTGACCAATAACATCTGTTAAACACGTGTATGTGACCAATAACATCTGTTAAACACGTGTATGTGACCAATAACATCTGCTAACCATGTGTATGTGACCAATAACATCTGCTAACCATGTGTATGTGACCAATAACATCTGCTAACCATGTGTATGTGACCAATAACATCTGTTAAACACGTGTATGTGACCAATAACATCTGCTAACCATGTGTATGTGACCAATAACATCTGCTAACCATGTGTATGTGACCAATAACATCTGCTAACCATGTGTATGTGACCAATAACATCTGCTAACCATGTGTATGGGACCAATAACGTTCAAAGACGTTCACAGGTTCATAGACGTTCACAGGTTCATAGACGTTCATAGACGTTCCCAGGTTCATAGATATTCACAGGTTCATAGATGTTCCCAGGTTCATAGATGTTCACAGGTTCATAGACGTTCCCAGGTTCATAGATGTTCACAGGTTCATAGACGTTCACAGGTTCATAGACGTTCACAGGTTCATAGATGTTCACAGGTTCATAGACGTTCCCAGGTTCATAGACGTTCATAGACGTTCACAGGTTCATAGACGTTCACAGGTTCATAGACGTTCACAGGTTCATAGAAGTTCATAGACGTTCATAGACGTTCATAGATGTTCACAGGTTCATAGACTTTCACAGGTTCATAGACGTTCACAGGTTCATAGACGTTCATAGACGTTCATAGACGTTCATAGACATTCATAGATGTTCACAGGTTCATAGACGTTCACAGGTTCATAGACGTTCCCAGGTTTAGAAACCGAAGGGTAATGTAGGGGACGGCAGACTACCTCAGTGAAGGCCTGTGTCTTTAGTTACTTAGCGGACAAACTGCACTGGGACAATAGCGTTCCCCAACATCTCTCTCTCCAATATCATCACTGCATACTAAGGATCTTGAGAAAACCATTTAGAATTGTATAAAACAACCCCCACGAGTCACTGGATATATTGGTAAACAGACATATCCACACAGAATAATGGTAGTGAGGAAATAAGTTGTTTGAAATGTTTTCCATTAAGAGATGTAAACTAGGATTATTCAAGTGTAGGGTCTTCTATTATGTGTGCCATTTTATAGTGGCTGAAAGACTCATCGGTGACGTAGCTTTTACCTGACAAAACAGTATCAACTGTCACTAGAGAGCAACATTCTGCACCTCTTCTTCTGAGTGGATTGGACTGATTACAGTAACTGTCACAGTCATTTATATAGGGCCATCACATGAATGAGAAACAGTAGTACTGTTTTCTGCTGAGTAGAGAGGTGTTTGGAACATCCAGACATTTATATAGGACCGTCACATGAATGAGAAACAGTAGTACTGTTTTCTGCTGAGTAGAGAGGTGTTTGGAACATCCAGACATTTATATAGGACCGTCACATGAATGAGAAACAGTAGTACTGTTTTCTGCTGAGTAGAGAAGTGTTTGGAACATCCAGACATTTATCAAAGAAAATATGTGGATTACAACAAGCTTCCTTCTTAAAGGGAAGACCTTCATGTGGAGAGCAACATGTCATCAATCACAAGGAGAGACAAGGGAAGTGTAATGCAACACTGTGAATGGCAACAAGACTCATTTAACATCCAACTGAGTTTGTGTTGCGTTATTACTATTCAATTAGAAAACAACTCTCTTCCCTATCCCTGTATGTCCTCTTCTGTTCTTTTCCTCTCTGTCTCGCGGATGTTTCATCATAAATTGTTGAGTGCAGAATGACTTGTCTCCTCTACTTGTCTTCTCAGTGGTCAGGGCAGATTAAAATAGTGCCAGCCATACTACCCAGACACTACACCCCTACCCTACACACCCACCAGTCAGCCTCCACCAGCATACCATTAGCATATATATGAGATTTGAGACATTTTGTAATATTCTCCAGCAGGACTCATCTGTCAAACTGCTGATGAATTATAAAATGCTTGTTTGGGGAGAAAACTCAGTCTGTCCCTCCCTCCATCCCTTCAATCCTCAATAACCTCCATCCCTACCTAAACCTTACAGTCATAACCTTTACTATGCTTACGTTAGACAAGGAAAAATCTATGTTGGGGCATATCAATAAAATTTGTTTCATGAAAATTACCTATGTCAATAGTCCATGTGTGTGACCTGGTTAGATGTGTCATCTTTCATTTAGAGAAGTGTCAGAATGTTACAGGGCAACTGATTGGAGACATGAAGTTAAATTACAGTGGTTCCTCCTTTAAAAGTTGAAAACTCACAGCGGGACTGAGAGGTACCCAGCGTCACGGCTGAACGTTCTAATGTAGAGGGTAGATATTACCTACAGCTCTACCTTCTAATGTACATATTACCTACAGCTCTACCTTCTAATGTAGAGGGTAGATATTACCTACAGCTCTACCTTCTAATGTACATATTACCTACAGCTCTACCTTCTAATGTAGAGGGTAGATATTACCTACAGCTCTACCTTCTAATCTACATATTACCTACAGCTCTACCTTCTAATGTAGAGGGTAGATATTACCTACAGCTCTACCTTCTAATGTAGAGGGTAGATATTACCTACAGCTCTACCTTCTAATCTACATATTACCTACAGCTCTACCTTCTAATGTAGAGGGTAGATATTACCTACAGCTCTACCTTCTAATGTAGAGGGTAGATATTACCTACAGCTCTACCTTCTAATGTAGAGGGTACATATTACCTACAGCTCTACCTTCTAATGTAGAGGGTACATATTACCTACAGCTCTACCTTCTAATGTAGAGGGTACATATTACCTACAGCTCTACCTTCTAATCTACATATTACCTACAGCTCTACCTTCTAATGTAGAGGGTAGATATTACCTACAGCTCTACCTTCTAATGTAGAGGGTAGATATTACCTACAGCTCTACCTTCTAATGTAGAGGGTACATATTACCTACAGCTCTACCTTCTAATGTAGAGGGTACATATTACCTACAGCTCTACCTTCTAATGTAGAGGGTACATATTACCTACAGCTCTACCTTCTAATCTACATATTACCTACAGCTCTACCTTCTAATGTATAGGGTAGATACTACCTACAGCTCTACCTTCTAATGTAGAGGGTAGATATTACCTACAGCTCTACCTTCTAATGTAGAGGGTACATATTACCTACAGCTCTACCTTCTAATCTACAGGGTACATATTACCTACAGCTCTACCTTCTAATCTACAGGGTACATATTACCTACAGCTCTACCTTCTAATCTACATATTACCTACAGCTCTACCTTCTAATGTAGAGGGTACATTTTACCTACAGCTCTACCTTCTAATGTAGAGGGTACATATTACCTACAGCTCTACCTTCTAATGTAGAGGGTACATATTACCTACAGCTCTACCTTCTAATGTAGAGGGTACATATTACCTACAGCTCTACCTTCTAATGTAGAGGGTAGATATTACCTACAGCTCTACCTTCTAATGTAGAGGGTACATATTACCTACAGCTCTACCTTCTAATCTACATATTACCTACAGCTCTACCTTCTAATGTAGAGGGTAGATATTACCTACAGCTCTACCTTCTAATGTAGAGGGTACATATTACCTACAGCTCTACCTTCTAATCTACATATTACCTACAGCTCTACCTTCTAATGTAGAGGGTAGATATTACCTACAGCTCTACCTTCTAATGTAGAGGGTACATATTACCTACAGCTCTACCTTCTAATGTAGAGGGTACATATTACCTACAGCTCTACCTTCTAATGTAGAGGGTAGATATTACCTACAGCTCTACCTTCTAATCTACATATTACCTACAGCTCTACCTTCTAATGTAGAGGGTAGATATTACCTACAGCTCTACCTTCTAATGTAGAGGGTAGATATTACCTACAGCTCTACCTTCTAATCTACATATTACCTACAGCTCTACCTTCTAATGTAGAGGGTAGATATTACCTACAGCTCTACCTTCTAATGTAGAGGGTAGATATTACCTACAGCTCTACCTTCTAATGTAGAGGGTACATATTACCTACAGCTCTACCTTCTAATGTAGAGGGTACATATTACCTACAGCTCTACCTTCTAATGTAGAGGGTACATATTACCTACAGCTCTACCTTCTAATCTACATATTACCTACAGCTCTACCTTCTAATGTAGAGGGTAGATATTACCTACAGCTCTACCTTCTAATGTAGAGGGTAGATATTACCTACAGCTCTACCTTCTAATGTAGAGGGTACATATTACCTACAGCTCTACCTTCTAATGTAGAGGGTACATATTACCTACAGCTCTACCTTCTAATGTAGAGGGTACATATTACCTACAGCTCTACCTTCTAATCTACATATTACCTACAGCTCTACCTTCTAATGTATAGGGTAGATACTACCTACAGCTCTACCTTCTAATGTAGAGGGTAGATATTACCTACAGCTCTACCTTCTAATGTAGAGGGTACATATTACCTACAGCTCTACCTTCTAATCTACAGGGTACATATTACCTACAGCTCTACCTTCTAATCTACAGGGTACATATTACCTACAGCTCTACCTTCTAATCTACATATTACCTACAGCTCTACCTTCTAATGTAGAGGGTACATTTTACCTACAGCTCTACCTTCTAATGTAGAGGGTACATATTACCTACAGCTCTACCTTCTAATGTAGAGGGTACATATTACCTACAGCTCTACCTTCTAATGTAGAGGGTACATATTACCTACAGCTCTACCTTCTAATGTAGAGGGTAGATATTACCTACAGCTCTACCTTCTAATGTAGAGGGTACATATTACCTACAGCTCTACCTTCTAATCTACATATTACCTACAGCTCTACCTTCTAATGTTGAGGGTAGATATTACCTACAGCTCTACCTTCTAATGTAGAGGGTACATATTACCTACAGCTCTACCTTCTAATCTACATATTACCTACAGCTCTACCTTCTAATGTAGAGGGTAGATATTACCTACAGCTCTACCTTCTAATGTAGAGGGTACATATTACCTACAGCTCTACCTTCTAATCTACATATTACCTACAGCTCTACCTTCTAATGTAGAGGGTAGATATTACCTACAGCTCTACCTTCTAATGTAGAGGGTACATATTACCTACAGCTCTACCTTCTAATCTACATTTTACCTACAGCTCTACCTTCTAATGTAGAGGGTAGATATTACCTACAGCTCTACCTTCTAATCTACATATTACCTACAGCTCTACCTTCTAATGTAGAGGGTAGATATTACCTACAGCTCTACCTTCTAATGTAGAGGGTAGATATTACCTACAGCTCTACCTTCTAATCTACATATTACCTACAGCTCTACCTTCTAATGTAGAGGGTAGATATTACCTACAGCTCTACCTTCTAATGTAGAGGGTAGATATTACCTACAGCTCTACCTTCTAATGTAGAGGGTACATATTACCTACAGCTCTACCTTCTAATGTAGAGGGTACATATTACCTACAGCTCTACCTTCTAATGTAGAGGGTACATATTACCTACAGCTCTACCTTCTAATCTACATATTACCTACAGCTCTACCTTCTAATGTAGAGGGTAGATATTACCTACAGCTCTACCTTCTAATGTAGAGGGTAGATATTACCTACAGCTCTACCTTCTAATGTAGAGGGTACATATTACCTACAGCTCTACCTTCTAATGTAGAGGGTACATATTACCTACAGCTCTACCTTCTAATGTAGAGGGTACATATTACCTACAGCTCTACCTTCTAATCTACATATTACCTACAGCTCTACCTTCTAATGTATAGGGTAGATACTACCTACAGCTCTACCTTCTAATGTAGAGGGTAGATATTACCTACAGCTCTACCTTCTAATGTAGAGGGTACATATTACCTACAGCTCTACCTTCTAATCTACAGGGTACATATTACCTACAGCTCTACCTTCTAATCTACAGGGTACATATTACCTACAGCTCTACCTTCTAATCTACATATTACCTACAGCTCTACCTTCTAATGTAGAGGGTACATTTTACCTACAGCTCTACCTTCTAATGTAGAGGGTACATATTACCTACAGCTCTACCTTCTAATGTAGAGGGTACATATTACCTACAGCTCTACCTTCTAATGTAGAGGGTACATATTACCTACAGCTCTACCTTCTAATGTAGAGGGTAGATATTACCTACAGCTCTACCTTCTAATGTAGAGGGTACATATTACCTACAGCTCTACCTTCTAATCTACATATTACCTACAGCTCTACCTTCTAATGTAGAGGGTAGATATTACCTACAGCTCTACCTTCTAATGTAGAGGGTACATATTACCTACAGCTCTACCTTCTAATCTACATATTACCTACAGCTCTACCTTCTAATGTAGAGGGTAGATATTACCTACAGCTCTACCTTCTAATGTAGAGGGTACATATTACCTACAGCTCTACCTTCTAATCTACATATTACCTACAGCTCTACCTTCTAATGTAGAGGGTAGATATTACCTACAGCTCTACCTTCTAATGTAGAGGGTACATATTACCTACAGCTCTACCTTCTAATCTACATTTTACCTACAGCTCTACCTTCTAATGTAGAGGGTAGATATTACCTACAGCTCTACCTTCTAATCTACATATTACCTACAGCTCTACCTTCTAATGTAGAGGGTAGATATTACCTACAGCTCTACCTTCTAATGTAGAGGGTAGATATTACCTACAGCTCTACCTTCTAATCTACATATTACCTACAGCTCTACCTTCTAATGTAGAGGGTAGATATTACCTACAGCTCTACCTTCTAATGTAGAGGGTAGATATTACCTACAGCTCTACCTTCTAATGTAGAGGGTACATATTACCTACAGCTCTACCTTCTAATGTAGAGGGTACATATTACCTACAGCTCTACCTTCTAATGTAGAGGGTACATATTACCTACAGCTCTACCTTCTAATCTACATATTACCTACAGCTCTACCTTCTAATGTAGAGGGTAGATATTACCTACAGCTCTACCTTCTAATGTAGAGGGTAGATATTACCTACAGCTCTACCTTCTAATGTAGAGGGTACATATTACCTACAGCTCTACCTTCTAATGTAGAGGGTACATATTACCTACAGCTCTACCTTCTAATGTAGAGGGTACATATTACCTACAGCTCTACCTTCTAATCTACATATTACCTACAGCTCTACCTTCTAATGTATAGGGTAGATACTACCTACAGCTCTACCTTCTAATGTAGAGGGTAGATATTACCTACAGCTCTACCTTCTAATGTAGAGGGTACATATTACCTACAGCTCTACCTTCTAATCTACAGGGTACATATTACCTACAGCTCTACCTTCTAATCTACAGGGTACATATTACCTACAGCTCTACCTTCTAATCTACATATTACCTACAGCTCTACCTTCTAATGTAGAGGGTACATTTTACCTACAGCTCTACCTTCTAATGTAGAGGGTACATATTACCTACAGCTCTACCTTCTAATGTAGAGGGTACATATTACCTACAGCTCTACCTTCTAATCTACATATTACCTACAGCTCTACCTTCTAATGTAGAGGGTAGATATTACCTACAGCTCTACCTTCTAATGTAGAGGGTACATATTACCTACAGCTCTACCTTCTAATCTACATATTACCTACAGCTCTACCTTCTAATGTAGAGGGTAGATATTACCTACAGCTCTACCTTCTAATGTAGAGGGTACATATTACCTACAGCTCTACCTTCTAATGTAGAGGGTACATATTACCTACAGCTCTACCTTCTAATCTACATTTTACCTACAGCTCTACCTTCTAATGTAGAGGGTAGATATTACCTACAGCTCTACCTTCTAATCTACATATTACCTACAGCTCTACCTTCTAATGTAGAGGGTAGATATTACCTACAGCTCTACCTTCTAATGTAGAGGGTAGATATTACCTATAGCTCTACCTTCTAATCTACATATTACCTACAGCTCTACCTTCTAATGTAGAGGGTAGATATTACCTACAGCTCTACCTTCTAATGTAGAGGGTAGATATTACCTACAGCTCTACCTTCTAATGTAGAGGGTAGATATTACCTACAGCTCTACCTTCTAATGTAGAGGGTACATATTACCTACAGCTCTACCTTCTAATGTAGAGGGTACATATTACCTACAGCTCTACCTTCTAATCTACATATTACCTACAGCTCTACCTTCTAATGTAGAGGGTAGATATTACCTACAGCTCTACCTTCTAATGTAGAGGGTAGATATTACCTACAGCTCTACCTTCTAATGTAGAGGGTACATATTACCTACAGCTCTACCTTCTAATGTAGAGGGTACATATTACCTACAGCTCTACCTTCTAATCTACATATTACCTACAGCTCTACCTTCTAATGTATAGGGTAGATATTACCTACAGCTCTACCTTCTAATGTAGAGGGTAGATATTACCTACAGCTCTACCTTCTAATGTAGAGGGTAGATATTACCTACAGCTCTACCTTCCAATGTAGAGGGTACATATTACCTACAGCTCTACCTTCTAATCTACAGGGTACATATTACCTACAGCTCTACCTTCTAATCTACAGGGTACATATTACCTACAGCTCTACCTTCTAATGTAGAGGGCACATATTACCTACAGCTCTACCTTCTAATCTACATATTACCTATAGCTCTACCTTCTAATGTAGAGGGTACATAATACCTACAGCTCTACCTTCTAATATAGGGGGTACATATTACCGACAGCTGAACCTTCTAATCTACATGGTACATATTACCTACAGCTCAACTTCTAATCTACAGGGTACCTGGCTGGAAGCACCATGTCTTCATATTACCTACTGAGGTATGTGCTTCTACAGTAGGGCTACATGTTATTCCTGAGTGGTTCAGCGGTTCAATAGAACTGAGGGGTCACTACAGACACCCTGGTTCAGCGGTTCAATAGAACTGAGGGGTCACTACAGACACCCTGGTTCAGCGGTTCAATAGAACTGAGGGGTCACTACAGACACCCTGGTTCAGCGGTTCAATAGAACTGAGGGGTCACTACAGACACCCTGGTACAGCGGTTCAATAGCACTGAGGGGTCACTACAGACACCCTAGTTCAGCGGTTCAATAGAACTGAGGGGTCACTACAGACACCCTGGTTCAGCGGTTCAATAGAACTGAGGGGTCACTACAGACACCCTGGTTCGATTCCAGGCTGTATCACAACCGGCCGTGATTGGGAGTCTCAAAGAGTGACACACAATTGGCCCAGCGTTGTCCAGTTTTGGCCGGTGTAGGCCATTAACCCACTGTTCCTAGGCCGTCAACCCACTGTTCCTAGGCCGTCAACCCACTGTTCCTAGGCCGTTAACCCACTGTTCCTAGGCCGTCAACCCACTGTTCCTAGGCCGTCAACCCACTGTTCCTAGGCCGTTAACCCACTGTTCCTAGGCCGTCAACCCACTGTTCCTAGGCCGTTGACCCACTGTTCCTAGGCCGTTAACCCACTGTTCCTAGGCCGTTAACCCACTGTTCCTAGGCCGTCAGTGTAAATAAGAATGTGTTCTTAACTGACATGCCTAGCTAAAAAAAGGTTAGATTTTTTTGATGTAGGTGCATATTCATATTCTAGAGCTTTTTGGTCAGTTGATGTACTTTACTTGGGTGGCAGTTTACTGTAGTTGCAGTTGAATAAACAGCAACATAGAATTTGATTTTCTGAATGGTATGAGCAGGACTTCATGGATTGTGTGGTTCCAGTGTTACTGTGATAATAAAGGTATATAGTGTGGTATTACCTAATATCTAGTGCTTTTAGGGGTTTCTAGTGAGGTTTTATCTCCTCAGACACAGCCCACCTCACAGTGAATATAGAAACAACTTCTCCGGTTTGACAGGGTGTCTTTATATTATAACAACAAAACAGCCCAGACGATAATTAAATGAGTAAAAAGTGCAGTGGCCTGTGTCCTAAATGAATTGCATTCTATTAGATTACCCCAGTGTAGATAGCTCCAGACTTATTATTAACTATGTCCTACATGTTCCTACATTCAATTATCTTGAACATTATTATTGAAAGTAATCACTCTTCTCCAGAATGGTCCAAATATTCAGTCAAAGTGCATTTTGCTTTGTTAATTAAACTGGTTAAAGTGCAGTGGTCTGCATCCTATTGTGATCAAACCCATCATTCTGAATAGCTATACCACCTTCCTATTAATACAGGCTGAGCAGAGTTTTCAATTCATCCCCTTTAATGCGACATGGTCATTTCTGTTGCTAAAACAAAAGAGAAATGTTGTCTGGAAGAAGAATTGTCTATTACTGTTAATGAAACGAACCAAAGAGCAGCAGGCTGTATCCTCCAAGAACAACTCTGACTAATACATAATAATAGACCGTCTGGGCTGTGGAGTTGTGTGTGAAAACTATTATAACAGGTAATGGAGTTGGGAATGGGGACTTCATCAGACCTGTCACAGGGAGAATGTCTTGTATTTTTTTATTAAATGACTAAGTGCAGCAGTCTGTATCCTATCTCTATTGTATCTATTGGACTGGATTATTTTACATTTTGATTGAAATGATGTCACAGGCAGATAAAAGTGGCTGGACTGTTGTAATGGAATCAGCCAGCGTTGTTTATTCTAGTGATCTACAGTGGTGATGTCCATGTCCCAACACCCAATGCATAAAACATCCACTCACTACTGATTAGATCTGTTTATAATGGCAAAACAAGAGTGTTGCTGTCTGGAGATGGGCAGGCATAAAGATAATACATCAAATAGTGGATTAGAGAAGGAGTGTGGGGGGAGGGGGGCGTCTCTCTCCCTCTACCGTCTGCTGAACTTTCCATGTGTGACCAAAACTTTAAATAAATAGATTTCACGTGGCATGGATGGCAGATGGCATGGATGGCAGATGGCATGGATGGCAGATGTACACAGGGTTTGACTGACAACATGTACCTAACAGTTAAAAGGAAATGGCTAAATGTTATGCTGCTCTCATGCAGGTCCAAAACAACCGAGCCATCTCTAAATTAAAAAAAGCTTTTGTGCAAACAAACTGATCTGCAGAAGAAAAGAGACATTGACATTGAAGGGTTTCACATAGATAGAAAAAAGTGCTACACGACTGAAATGACATTTTTACCTAAATCTGTCCATGAATGTGATATGAACTAGAATGTAAAACACTAATATGATATGAACTAGAATGTAAAACACTAATGTGATATGAACTAGAATGTAAAACACTAATGTGATATGAACTAGAATGTAAAACACTAATATGATATGAAGTAGAATGTAAAACACATAATTTGATATGAACAAGTATGTAAAACACTAATATGATATGAACTAGAATGTAAAACACTAATGTGATATGATATGGACTAGAATATAAAGCACTAAGTGATATGATATGAACTAGAATGTAAAACACTAATGTGATATGAACTACAATGTAAAACACTAATATGATATGACCTAGAATGTAAAACACTAATGTGATATGAACTAGAATGTAAAACTCTAATGTGATATGAACTAGAATGTAAAACACTAATGTGATATAATATTAACTAGATTGTAAAACACTAATATGATATGAACTAGAATGTCAAACACTAATGTGATGTGATATGAACTAGAATGTAAAACACTAATATGATATGAACTAGAATGTAAAACACTAATGTGATATGATATGAACTAGAATGTAAAACACTAATATGATATGAACTAGAATGTAAAACACTAATATGATATGAACTAGAATGTTAAACACTAAGGTGATATGAACTAGAATGTAAAACACTAATGTGATATGAACTAGAATGTAAAACACTAATACGATATGAACTAGAATGTAAAACACTAATATGATATGAACTAGAATGTAACACTAATATGATATGAACTAGAATGGAAAACACTAGTATGCTATGAACTAGAATGTAAAACACTAATGTGATATGATATGAACTAGAATGTAATGCACTAATGTGATATGATATGAACTAGAATGTAAAACACAAATATGATATGAACTAGAATGTAAAACACAAATATGATATGAACTAGAATGTAAAACACTAATATGATATGAACTAGAATGTAAAACACTAATATGATATGAACTAGAATGTAAAACACTAATAAGATATGAACTAGAATGTAAAACACTAATGTGATATGATATGAACTAGAATGTAAAGCACTAATGTGATATGATATGAACTAGAATGTAAAACACAAATATGATATGAACTAGAATGTAAAACACTAGTATGATATGAACTAGAATGTAAAACACTAATATGATATGAACTAGAATGTAAAACATTAAGGTGATATGAACTAGAATGTAAAACACTAATGTGATATGAACTAGAATGTAAAACACTAATACGATATGAACTAGAATGTAAAACACTAATATGATATGAACTAGAATGTTAAACACTAATGTGATATGATATGAACTAGAATGTAAAACACTAATATGATATGAACTAGAATGTAAAACACTAATGTGATATGAACTAGAATGTAAAACACTACCATGATATGTACTACAATGTAAAACAGTAATATGATATGAACTAGAATGTATAACACTAATATGATATGAACTAGAATGTAAAACACTAATGAGATATGATATGAACTAGAATGTAAAGCACTAATGTGATATGATATGAACTAGAATGTAAAACACAAATATGATATGAACTAGAATGTAAAACTCTAATGTGATATGATATGAACTAGAATGTAAAATACAAATTTTATGTGAATTAGAATGTAAAAAAAACTAGATGTATTTAAAAGAATAATTTTAGATGTGATATGATAAAAATAGAATGTGAAAACCACTAGATTTATTTAAAATTATAGTTTTAGATGTGATATGATTTAAATCAGTATGTAAAACAACTATATTTGTTTAAAATGATAATGACAGATGTGATATGAACCAGTATGAAAAACAACTATATATGGTTAAAATGATAATGACAGATATGATATGAACTACAATGTAAAACACTAATATGATATGAACTAGAATGTAAAACACTAATGTGATGTGATATGAACTAGAATGTAAAAGACTAATATGATATGAACTATAATGTAAAACACTAATGTGATATGATATGAACTAGAATATAAAACACGAATATGACATGAACTAGAATGTAAAACACTAATATGATATGAACTAGAATGTAAAACACTAATGTGATATGAACTAGAATGTAAAACACTAATGTGATATGAACTAGAATGTAAAACTCTAATGTGATTTGAACTAGAATGTAAAACACTAATGTGAAATGAACTAGAATGTAAAACACTAATGTGATGTGATATGAACTAGAATGTAAAACACTAATGTGATGTGAACTAGAATGTAAAACACTAATGTGATGTGATATGAACTAGAATGTAAAACACTAATGTGATATTATATGAACTAGAATGTAAAACACAAATATGATATGAACTAGAATGTAAAACACAAATATGATATGAACTAGAATGTAAAACACTAATATGATATGAACTAGAATGTAAAACACTAATGTGATATGATATGAACTAGAATGTAAAACACAAATATGATATGAACTAGAATGTAAAACACTAATATGATATGAACTAGAATGTAAAACACTAATGTGATGTGATATGAACTAGAATGTAAAACACAAATATGATATGAACTAGAATGTAAAACTCTAATGTGATATGATATGAACTAGAATGTAAAATACAAATTTTATGTGAATTAGAATGTAAAAAAAACTAGATGTATTTAAAATAATAATTTTAGATGTGATATGATAAAAAATAGAATGTGAAAACCACTAGATTTATTTAAAATTATAGTTTTAGATGTGATATGATTTAAATCAGTATGTAAAACAACTATATTTGTTTAAAATGATAATGACAGGTGTGATATGAACCAGTATGAAAAACAACTATATATGGTTAAAATGATAATGACAGATATGATATGAACTACAATGTAAAACACTAATATGATATGAACTAGAATGTAAAACACTAATGTGATGTGATATGAACTAGAATGTAAAACACTAATATGATATGAACTAGAATGTAAAACACTAATGTGATATGAACTAGAATGTAAAACACTAATATGATATGAACTAGAATGTAAAACACTAATGTGATATGAACTAGAATGTAAAACACTAATGTGATATGAACTAGAATGTAAAACTCTAATGTGATTTGAACTAGAATGTAAAACACTAATGTGATATGAACTAGAATGTAAAACACTAATGTGATGTGAACTAGAATGTAAAACAGTAATGTGATATGATATGAACTAGAATGTAAAACACTAATGTGATATGAACTAGAATGTAAAACACTAATGTGATGTGATATGAACTAGAATGTAAAACACGAATATGACATGAACTAGAATGTAAAACACTAATATGATATGAACTAGAATGTAAAACACTAATGTGATATGAACTAGAATGTAAAACACTAATGTGATATGAACTAGAATGTAAAACTCTAATGTGATTTGAACTAGAATGTAAAACACTAATGTGATATGAACTAGAATGTAAAACACTAATGTGATGTGAACTAGAATGTAAAACAGTAATGTGATATGATATGAACTAGAATGTAAAACACTAATGTGATATGAACTAGAATGTAAAACACTAATGTGATGTGATATGAACTAGAATGTAAAACACTAATGTGATATTATATGAACTAGAATGTAAAACACAAATATGATATGAACTAGAATGTAAAACACTAATATGATATGAACTAGAATGTAAAACACTAATATGATATGAACTAGAATGTAAAACACTAATGTGATATGATATGAACTAGAATGTAAAACACAAATATGATATGAACTAGAATGTAAAACTCTAATGTGATATATGAACTAGAATGTAAAATACAAATTTTATGTGAATTAGAATGTAAAAAAAACTAGATGTATTTAAAATAATAATTTTAGATGTGATATGATAAAAAATAGAATGTGAAAACCACTAGATTTATTTAAAATTATAGTTTTAGATGTGATATGATTTAAATCAGTATGTAAAACAACTATATTTGTTTAAAATGATAATGACAGATGTGATATGAACCAGTATGAAAAACAACTATATATGGTTAAAATGATAATGACAGATATGATATGAACTACAATGTAAAACACTAATATGATATGAACTAGAATGTAAAACACTAATGTGATGTGATATGAACTAGAATGTAAAACACTAATATGATATGAACTAGAATGTAAAACACTAATGTGATATGATATGAACTAGAATATAAAACACGAATATGACATGAACTAGAATGTAAAACACTAATATGATATGAACTAGAATGTAAAACACTAATGTGATATGAACTAGAATGTAAAACACTAATGTGATATGAACTAGAATGTAAAACTCTAATGTGATTTGAACTAGAATGTAAAACACTAATGTGATATGAACTAGAATGTAAAACACTAATGTGATGTGATATGAACTAGAATGTAAAACACTAATGTGATGTGAACTAGAATGTAAAACACTAATGTGATATGATATGAACTAGAATGTAAAACACAAATATGATATGAACTAGAATGTAAAACACTAATATGATATGAACTAGAATGTAAAACACTAATAAGATATGAACTAGAATGTAAAACACTAATGTGATATGATATGAACTAGAATGTAAAGTACTAATGTGATATGATATGAACTAGAATGTAAAACACAAATATGATATGAACTAGAATGTAAAACACTAATATGATATGAACTAGAATGTAAAACACTAATATGATATGAACTAGAATGTAAAACATTAAGGTGATATGAACTAGAATGTAAAACACTAATGTGATATGAACTAGAATGTAAAACACTAATACGATATGAACTAGAATGTAAAACACTAATATGATATGAACTAGAATGTTAAACACTAATGTGATATGATATGAACTAGAATGTAAAACACTAATATGATATGAACTAGAATGTAAAACACTAATGTGATATGAACTAGAATGTAAAACACTACCATGATATGTACTACAATGTAAAACAGTAATATGATATGAACTAGAATGTATAACACTAATATGATATGAACTAGAATGTAAAACACTAATGAGATATGATATGAACTAGAATGTAACACTAATATGATATGATATGAACTAGAATGTAAAACACTAGTATGCTATGAACTAGAATGTAAAACACTAATGTGATATGATATGAACTAGAATATAAAGCACTAATGTGATATGATATGAACTAGAATGTAAAACACAAATATGATATGAACTAGAATGGAAAACTCTAATGTGATATGATATGAACTAGAATGTAAAATACAAATTTTATGTGAATTAGAATGTAAAAAAACTAGATGTATTTAAAATAATAATTTTAGATGTGATATGATAAAAAATAGAATGTGAAAACCACTAGATTTATTTAAAATTATAGTTTTAGATGTGATATGATTTAAATCAGTATGTAAAACAACTATATTTGTTTAAAATGATAATGACAGATGTGATATGAACCAGTATGAAAAACAACTATATATGGTTAAAATGATAATGACAGATATGATATGAACTACAATGTAAAACACTAATATGATATGAACTAGAATGTAAAACACTAATGTGATGTGATATGAACTAGAATGTAAAACACTAATATGATATGAACTAGAATGTAAAACACTAATGTGATATGATATGAACTAGAATATAAAACACGAATATGACATGAACTAGAATGTAAAACACTAATATGATATGAACTAGAATGTAAAACACTAATGTGATATGAACTAGAATGTAAAACACAAATATGATATGAACTAGAATGTAAAACACTAATATGATATGAACTAGAATGTAAAACACTAATATGATATGAACTAGAATGTAAAACACTAATGTGATGTGATATGAACTAGAATGTAAAACACAAATACGATATGAACTAGAATGTAAAACTCTAATGTGATATGATATGAACTAGAATGTAAAATACACATTTTATGTGAATTAGAATGTAAAAAAACTAGATGTATTTAAAATAATAATTTTAGATGTGATATGATAAAAAATAGAATGTGAAAACCACTAGATTTATTTAAAATTATAGTTTTAGATGTGATATGATTTAAATCAGTATGTAAAACAACTATATTTGTTTAAAATGATAATGACAGATGTGATATGAACCAGTATGAAAAACAACTATATATGGTTAAAATGATAATGACAGATATGATATGAACTACAATGTAAAACACTAATATGATATGAACTAGAATGTAAAACACTAATGTGATGTGATATGAACTAGAATGTAAAACACTAATATGATATGAACTAGAATGTAAAACACTAATGTGATATGAACTAGAATGTAAAACACTAATATGATATGAACTAGAATGTAAAACACTAATGTGATATGAACTAGAATGTAAAACACTAATGTGATATGAACTAGAATGTAAAACTCTAATGTGATTTGAACTAGAATGTAAAACACTAATGTGATATGAACTAGAATGTAAAACACTAATGTGATGTGAACTAGAATGTAAAACAGTAATGTGATATGATATGAACTAGAATGTAAAACACTAATGTGATATGAACTAGAATGTAAAACACTAATGTGATGTGATATGAACTAGAATGTAAAACACTAATATGACATGAACTAGAATGTAAAACACTAATATGATATGAACTAGAATGTAAAACACTAATATGATATGAACTAGAATGTAAAACACTAATATGATATGAACTAGAATGTAAAACACTAATGTGATATGATATGAACTAGAATGTAAAACACTAATATGATATGAACTAGAATGTAAAACACTAATGTGATTTGAACTAGAATGTAAAACACTAATGTGATATGAACTAGAATGTAAAACACTAATGTGATGTGAACTAGAATGTAAAACAGTAATGTGATATGATATGAACTAGAATGTAAAACACTAATGTGATATGAACTAGAATGTAAAACACTAATGTGATGTGATATGAACTAGAATGTAAAACACTAATGTGATATTATATGAACTAGAATGTAAAACACAAATATGATATGAACTAGAATGTAAAACACTAATATGATATGAACTAGAATGTAAAACACTAATATGATATGAACTAGAATGTAAAACACTAATGTGATATGATATGAACTAGAATGTAAAACACAAATATGATATGAACTAGAATGTAAAACTCTAATGTGATATGATATGAACTAGAATGTAAAATACAAATTTTATGTGAATTAGAATGTAAAAAAAACTAGATGTATTTAAAATAATAATTTTAGATGTGATATGATAAAAAATAGAATGTGAAAACCACTAGATTTATTTAAAATTATAGTTTTAGATGTGATATGATTTAAATCAGTATGTAAAACAACTATATTTGTTTAAAATGATAATGACAGATGTGATATGAACCAGTATGAAAAACAACTATATATGGTTAAAATGATAATGACAGATATGATATGAACTACAATGTAAAACACTAATATGATATGAACTAGAATGTAAAACACTAATGTGATGTGATATGAACTAGAATGTAAAACACTAATATGATATGAACTAGAATGTAAAACACTAATGTGATATGATATGAACTAGAATATAAAACACGAATATGACATGAACTAGAATGTAAAACACTAATATGATATGAACTAGAATGTAAAACACTAATGTGATATGAACTAGAATGTAAAACACTAATGTGATATGAACTAGAATGTAAAACTCTAATGTGATTTGAACTAGAATGTAAAACACTAATGTGATATGAACTAGAATGTAAAACACTAATGTGATGTGATATGAACTAGAATGTAAAACACTAATGTGATGTGAACTAGAATGTAAAACACTAATGTGATATGATATGAACTAGAATGTAAAACACAAATATGATATGAACTAGAATGTAAAACACTAATATGATATGAACTAGAATGTAAAACACTAATAAGATATGAACTAGAATGTAAACACTAATGTGATATGATATGAACTAGAATGTAAAGTACTAATGTGATATGATATGAACTAGAATGTAAAACACAAATATGATATGAACTAGAATGTAAAACACTAATATGATATGAACTAGAATGTAAAACACTAATATGATATGAACTAGAATGTAAAACATTAAGGTGATATGAACTAGAATGTAAAACACTAATGTGATATGAACTAGAATGTAAAACACTAATACGATATGAACTAGAATGTAAAACACTAATATGATATGAACTAGAATGTTAAACACTAATGTGATATGATATGAACTAGAATGTAAAACACTAATATGATATGAACTAGAATGTAAAACACTAATGTGATATGAACTAGAATGTAAAACACTACCATGATATGTACTACAATGTAAAACAGTAATATGATATGAACTAGAATGTATAACACTAATATGATATGAACTAGAATGTAAAACACTAATGAGATATGATATGAACTAGAATGTAACACTAATATGATATGATATGAACTAGAATGTAAAACACTAGTATGCTATGAACTAGAATGTAAAACACTAATGTGATATGATATGAACTAGAATATAAAGCACTAATGTGATATGATATGAACTAGAATGTAAAACACAAATATGATATGAACTAGAATGGAAAACTCTAATGTGATATGATATGAACTAGAATGTAAAATACAAATGTTATGTGAATTAGAATGTAAAAAACTAGATGTATTTAAAATAATAATTTTAGATGTGATATGATAAAAAATAGAATGTGAAAACCACTAGATTTATTTAAAATTATAGTTTTAGATGTGATATGATTTAAATCAGTATGTAAAACAACTATATTTGTTTAAAATGATAATGACAGATGTGATATGAACCAGTATGAAAAACAACTATATATGGTTAAAATGATAATGACAGATATGATATGAACTACAATGTAAAACACTAATATGATATGAACTAGAATGTAAAACACTAATGTGATGTGATATGAACTAGAATGTAAAACACTAATATGATATGAACTAGAATGTAAAACACTAATGTGATATGATATGAACTAGAATATAAAACACGAATATGACATGAACTAGAATGTAAAACACTAATATGATATGAACTAGAATGTAAAACACTAATGTGATATGAACTAGAATGTAAAACACAAATATGATATGAACTAGAATGTAAAACACTAATATGATATGAACTAGAATGTAAAACACTAATATGATATGAACTAGAATGTAAAACACTAATGTGATGTGATATGAACTAGAATGTAAAACACAAATACGATATGAACTAGAATGTAAAACTCTAATGTGATATGATATGAACTAGAATGTAAAATACACATTTTATGTGAATTAGAATGTAAAAAAAACTAGATGTATTTAAAATAATAATTTTAGATGTGATATGATAAAAAATAGAATGTGAAAACCACTAGATTTATTTAAAATTATAGTTTTAGATGTGATATGATTTAAATCAGTATGTAAAACAACTATATTTGTTTAAAATGATAATGACAGATGTGATATGAACCAGTATGAAAAACAACTATATATGGTTAAAATGATAATGACAGATATGATATGAACTACAATGTAAAACACTAATATGATATGAACTAGACTGTAAAACACTAATGTGATGTGATATGAACTAGAATGTAAAACACTAATATGATATGAACTAGAATGTAAAACACGAATGTGATATGATATGAACTAGAATATAAAACACGAATATGACATGAACTAGAATGTAAAACACTAATATGATATGAACTAGAATGTAAAACACTAATGTGATATGAACTAGAATGTAAAACACTAATGTGATATGAAATAGAATGTAAAACTCTAATGTGATTTGAACTAGAATGTAAAACACTAATGTGATATGAACTAGAATGTAAAACACTAATGTGATGTGATATGAACTAGAATGTAAAACACTAATGTGATGTGAACTAGAATGTAAAACACTAATATGATATGAACTAGAATGTAAAACACTAATATGATATGAACTAGAATGTAAAACACTAATATGATATGAACTAGAATGTAAAACACTAATGTGATATGACATGAACTAGAATGTAAAATACAAATATGATATGAACTAGAATGTAAAACACTAATATGATATGAACTAGAATGTAAAACACTAAGGTGATATGAACTAGAATGTAAAACACTAATGTGATATGAACTAGAATGTAAAACACTAATACGATATGAACTAGAATGTAAAACACTAATATGATATGAACTAGAATGTTAAACACTAATGTGATATGATATGAACTAGAATGTAAAACACTAATATGATATGAACTAGAATGTAAAACACTAATGAGATATGATATGAACTAGAATGTAAAACACTAATGTGATATGAACTAGAATGTAAAACACTAATGTGATATGAACTAGAATGTATAACACTAATATGATATGAACTAGAATGTAAAACACTAATGAGATATGATATGAACTAGAATGTAACACTAATATGATATGATATGAACTAGAATGTAAAACACTAGTATGCTATGAACTAGAATGTAAAACACTAATAAGATATGAACTAGAATGTAAAACACTAATGTGATATGATATGAACTAGAATGTAAAGCACTAATGTGATATGATATGAACTAGAATGTAAAACACAAATATGATATGAACTAGAATGTAAAACACTAATATGATATGAACTAGAATGTAAAACACTAATATGATATGAACTAGAATGTAAAACATTAAGGTGATATGAACTAGAATGTAAAACACTAATGTGATATGAACTAGAATGTAAAACACTAATACGATATGAACTAGAATGTAAAACACTAATATGATATGAACTAGAATGTTAAACACTAATGTGATATGATATGAACTAGAATGTAAAACACTAATATGATATGAACTAGAATGTAAAACACTAATGTGATATGAACTAGAATGTAAAACACTACCATGATATGTACTACAATGTAAAACAGTAATATGATATGAACTAGAATGTATAACACTAATATGATATGAACTAGAATGTAAAACACTAATGAGATATGATATGAACTAGAATGTAACACTAATATGATATGATATGAACTAGAATGTAAAACACTAGTATGCTATGAACTAGAATGTAAAACACTAATGTGATATGATATGAACTAGAATGTAAAGCACTAATGTGATATGATATGAACTAGAATGTAAAACACAAATATGATATGAACTAGAATGTAAAACTCTAATGTGATATGATATGAACTAGAATGTAAAATACAAATTTTATGTGAATTAGAATGTAAAAAAAACTAGATGTATTTAAAATAATAATTTTAGATGTGATATGATAAAAAATAGAATGTGAAAACCACTAGATTTATTTAAAATTATAGTTTTAGATGTGATATGATTTAAATCAGTATGTAAAACAACTATATTTGTTTAAAATGATAATGACAGATGTGATATGAACCAGTATGAAAAACAACTATATATGGTTAAAATGATAATGACAGATATGATATGAACTACAATGTAAAACACTAATATGATATGAACTAGAATGTAAAACACTAATGTGATGTGATATGAACTAGAATGTAAAACACTAATATGATATGAACTAGAATGTAAAACACTAATGTGATATGAACTAGAATGTAAAACACTAATACGATATGAACTAGAATGTAAAACACTAATATGATATGAACTAGAATGTTAAACACTAATGTGATATGATATGAACTAGAATGTAAAACACTAATATGATATGAACTAGAATGTAAAACACTAATGTGATATGAACTAGAATGTAAAACACTACCATGATATGTACTACAATGTAAAACAGTAATATGATATGAACTAGAATGTATAACACTAATATGATATGAACTAGAATGTAAAACACTAATGAGATATGATATGAACTAGAATGTAACACTAATATGATATGATATGAACTAGAATGTAAAACACTAGTATGCTATGAACTAGAATGTAAAACACTAATGTGATATGATATGAACTAGAATGTAAAGCACTAATGTGATATGATATGAACTAGAATGTAAAACACAAATATGATATGAACTAGAATGTAAAACTCTAATGTGATATGATATGAACTAGAATGTAAAATACAAATTTTATGTGAATTAGAATGTAAAAAAAACTAGATGTATTTAAAATAATAATTTTAGATGTGATATGATAAAAAATAGAATGTGAAAACCACTAGATTTATTTAAAATTATAGTTTTAGATGTGATATGATTTAAATCAGTATGTAAAACAACTATATTTGTTTAAAATGATAATGACAGATGTGATATGAACCAGTATGAAAAACAACTATATATGGTTAAAATGATAATGACAGATATGATATGAACTACAATGTAAAACACTAATATGATATGAACTAGAATGTAAAACACTAATGTGATGTGATATGAACTAGAATGTAAAACACTAATATGATATGAACTAGAATGTAAAACACTAATGTGATATGATATGAACTAGAATATAAAACACGAATATGACATGAACTAGAATGTAAAACACTAATATGATATGAACTAGAATGTAAAACACTAATGTGATATGAACTAGAATGTAAAACACTAATGTGATATGAACTAGAATGTAAAACACTACCATGATATGTACTACAATGTAAAACAGTAATATGATATGAACTAGAATGTATAACACTAATATGATATGAACTAGAATGTAAAACACTAATGAGATATGATATGAACTAGAATGTAACACTAATATGATATGATATGAACTAGAATGTAAAACACTAGTATGCTATGAACTAGAATGTAAAACTCTAATGTGATATGATATGAACTAGAATGTAAAATACAAATTTTATGTGAATTAGAATGTAAAAAAAACTAGATGTATTTAAAATAATAATTTTAGATGTGATATGATAAAAAATAGAATGTGAAAACCACTAGATTTATTTAAAATTATAGTTTTAGATGTGATATGATTTAAATCAGTATGTAAAACAACTATATTTGGTTAAAATGATAATGACAGATATGATATGAACTACAATGTAAAACACTAATATGATATGAACTAGAATGTAAAACACTAATGTGATATGATATGAACTAGAATATAAAACACGAATATGACATGAACTAGAATGTAAAACACTAATATGATATGAACTAGAATGTAAAACACTAATGTGATATGAACTAGAATGTAAAACACTAATGTGATATGAACTAGAATGTAAAACTCTACTGTGATTTGAACTAGAATGTAAAACACTAATGTGATATGAACTAGAATGTAAAACACTAATGTGATATGATATGAACTAGAATGTAAAATACAAATATGATATGAACTAGAATGTAAAACACTAATATGATATGAACTAGAATGTAAAACACTAATATGATATGAACTAGAATGTAAAACACTAAGGTGATATGAACTAGAATGTAAAACACTAATGTGATATGAACTAGAATGTAAAACACTAATACGATATGAACTAGAATGTAAAACACTAATATGATATGAACTAGAATGTTAAACACTAATGTGATATGATATGAACTAGAATGTAAAACACTAATATGATATGAACTAGAATGTAAAACACTAATGAGATATGATATGAACTAGAATGTAAAACACTAATGTGATATGAACTAGAATGTAAAACACTAATGTGATATGAACTAGAATGTATAACACTAATATGATATGAACTAGAATGTAAAACACTAATGAGATATGATATGAACTAGAATGTAAAACACTAGTATGCTATGAACTAGAATGTAAAACACTAATGTGATATGATATGAACTAGAATGTAAAGCACTAATGTGATATGATATGAACTAGAATGTAAAACACTAATTTGATATGAACTAGAATGTAAAACACTAATATGATATGAACTAGAATGTAAAACACTAATAAGATATGAACTAGAATGTAAAACACTAATGTGATATGATATGAACTAGAATGTAAAGCACTAATGTGATATGATATGAACTAGAATGTAAAACACAAATATGATATGAACTAGAATGTAAAACACTAATATGATATGAACTAGAATGTAAAACACTAATATGATATGAACTAGAATGTAAAACATTAAGGTGATATGAACTAGAATGTAAAACACTAATGTGATATGAACTAGAATGTAAAACACTAATACGATATGAACTAGAATGTAAAACACTAATATGATATGAACTAGAATGTTAAACACTAATGTGATATGATATGAACTAGAATGTAAAACACTAATGTGATATGAACTAGAATGTAAAACACTACCATGATATGTACTACAATGTAAAACAGTAATATGATATGAACTAGAATGTATAACACTAATATGATATGAACTAGAATGTAAAACACTAATGTGATATGAT
Organism: Oncorhynchus kisutch; assembly: GCF_002021735.2. Classification (NCBI taxonomy): domain Eukaryota; kingdom Metazoa; phylum Chordata; class Actinopteri; order Salmoniformes; family Salmonidae; genus Oncorhynchus; species Oncorhynchus kisutch. The sequence continues at coordinate 16,154,512 of NW_022261979.1, forward strand.
ATGAACTAGAATATAAAACACGAATATGACATGAACTAGAATGTAAAACACTAATATGATATGAACTAGAATGTAAAACACTAATGTGATATGAACTAGAATGTAAAACACTAATGTGATATGAACTAGAATGTAAACACTACCATGATATGTACTACAATGTAAAACAGTAATATGATATGAACTAGAATGTATAACACTAATATGATATGAACTAGAATGTAAAACACTAATGAGATATGATATGAACTAGAATGTAACACTAATATGATATGATATGAACTAGAATGTAAAACACTAGTATGCTATGAACTAGAATGTAAAACACTAATGTGATATGATATGAACTAGAATGTAAAGCACTAATGTGATATGATATGAACTAGAATGTAAAACACAAATATGATATGAACTAGAATGTAAAACACTAATGTGATATGATATGAACTAGAATGTAAAATACAAATATGATATGAACTAGAATGTAAAACACTAATATGATATGAACTAGAATGTAAAACACTAATATGATATGAACTAGAATGTAAAACACTAAGGTGATATGAACTAGAATGTAAACACTAATGTGATATGAACTACAATGTAAAACACTAATACGATATGAACTAGAATGTAAAACACTAATATGATATGAACTAGAATGTTAAACACTAATGTGATATGATATGAACTAGAATGTAAAACACTAATATGATATGAACTAGAATGTAAAACACTAATGTGATATGAACTAGAATGTAAAACACTACCATGATATGTACTACAATGTAAAACAGTAATATGATATGAACTAGAATGTATAACACTAATATGATATGAACTAGAATGTATAACACTAATATGATATGAACTAGAATGTAAAACACTAATGAGATATGATATGAACTAGAATGTAACACTAATATGATATGATATGAACTAGAATGTAAAACACTAGTATGCTATGAACTAGAATGTAAAACACTAATGTGATATGATATGAACTAGAATGTAAAGCACTAATGTGATATGATATGAACTAGAATGTAAAACACAAATATGATATGAACTAGAATGTAAAACTCTAATGTGATATGATATGAACTAGAATGTAAAATACAATTTTATGTGAATTAGAATGTAAAAAAACTAGATGTATTTAAATAATAATTTTAGATGTGATATGATAAAAAATAGAATGTGAAAACCACTAGATTTATTTAAAATTATAGTTTTAGATGTGATATGATTTAAATCAGTATGTAAACAACTATATTTGGTTAAATGATAATGACAGATATGATATGAACTACAATGTAAACACTAATATGATATGAACTAGAATGTAAAACACTAATGTGATATGATATGAACTAGAATATAAAACACGAATATGACATGAACTAGAATGTAAAACACTAATATGATATGAACTAGAATGTAAAACACTAATGTGATATGAACTAGAATGTAAAACACTAATGTGATATGAACTAGAATGTAAAACTCTACTGTGATTGAACTAGAATGTAAAACACTAATGTGATATGAACTAGAATGTAAACACTAATGTGATATGATATGAACTAGAATGTAAAATACAAATATGATATGAACTAGAATGTAAACACTAATATGATATGAACTAGAATGTAAAACACTAATATGATATGAACTAGAATGTAAAACACTAAGGTGATATGAACTAGAATGTAAAACACTAATGTGATATGAACTAGAATGTAAAACACTAATACGATATGAACTAGAATGTAAAACACTAATATGATATGAACTAGAATGTTAAACACTAATGTGATATGATATGAACTAGAATGTAAAACACTAATATGATATGAACTAGAATGTAAAACACTAATGAGATATGATATGAACTAGAATGTAAAACACTAATGTGATATGAACTAGAATGTAAAACACTAATGTGATATGAACTAGAATGTATAACACTAATATGATATGAACTAGAATGTAAAACACTAATGAGATATGATATGAACTAGAATGTAAAACATAGTATGCTATGAACTAGAATGTAAAACACTAATGTGATATGATATGAACTAGAATGTAAAGCACTAATGTGATATGATATGAACTAGAATGTAAAACACTAATTTGATATGAACTAGAATGTAAAACACTAATATGATATGAACTAGAATGTAAAACACTAATAAGATATGAACTAGAATGTAAACACTAATGTGATATGATATGAACTAGAATGTAAAGCACTAATGTGATATGATATGAACTAGAATGTAAAACACAAATATGATATGAACTAGAATGTAAAACACTAATATGATATGAACTAGAATGTAAAACACTAATATGATATGAACTAGAATGTAAAACATTAAGGTGATATGAACTAGAATGTAAAACACTAATGTGCTATGAACTAGAATGTAAAACACTAATACGATATGAACTAGAATGTAAAACACTAATATGATATGAACTAGAATGTTAAACACTAATGTGATATGATATGAACTAGAATGTAAAACACTAATGTGATATGAACTAGAATGTAAAACACTACCATGATATGTACTACAATGTAAAACAGTAATATGATATGAACTAGAATGTATAACACTAATATGATATGAACTAGAATGTAAAACACTAATGTGATATGATATGAACTAGAATATAAAACACGAATATGACATGAACTAGAATGTAAAACACTAATATGATATGAACTAGAATGTAAAACACTAATGTGATATGAACTAGAATGTAAAACACTAATGTGATATGAACTAGAATGTAAAACACTACCATGATATGTACTACAATGTAAAACAGTAATATGATATGAACTAGAATGTATAACACTAATATGATATGAACTAGAATGTAAAACACGAATGAGATATGATATGAACTAGAATGTAACACTAATATGATATGATATGAACTAGAATGTAAAACACTAGTATGCTATGAACTAGAATGTAAAACACTAATGTGATATGATATGAACTAGAATGTAAAGCACTAATGTGATATGATATGAACTAGAATGTAAAACACAAATATGATATGAACTAGAATGTAAAACACTAATGTGATATGATATGAACTAGAATGTAAAATACAAATATGATATGAACTAGAATGTAAAACACTAATATGATATGAACTAGAATGTAAAACACTAATATGATATGAACTAGAATGTAAAACACTAAGGTGATATGAACTAGAATGTAAAAACACTAATGTGATATGAACTACAATGTAAAACACTAATACGATATGAACTAGAATGTAAAACACTAATATGATATGAAACTAGAATGTTAAACACTAATGTGATATGATATGAACTAGAATGTAAAACACTAATATGATATGAACTAGAATGTAAAACACTAATGTGATATGAACTAGAATGTAAAACACTACCATGATATGTACTACAATGTAAAACAGTAATATGATATGAACTAGAATGTATAACACTAATATGATATGAACTAGAATGTAAAACACTAATGAGATATGATATGAACTAGAATGTAACACTAATATGATATGATATGAACTAGAATGGAAAACACTAGTATGCTATGAACTAGAATGTAAAACACTAATGTGATATGATATGAACTAGAATGTAAAGCACTAATGTGATATGATATGAACTAGAATGTAAAACACAAATATGATATGAACTAGAATGTAAAACTCTAATGTGATATGATATGAACTAGAATGTAAAATACAAATTTTATGTGAATTAGAATGTAAAAAAAACTAGATGTATTTAAAATAATAATTTTAGATGTGATATGATAAAAATAGAATGTGAAACCACTAGATTTATTTAAAATTATAGTTTTAGATGTGATATGATTTAAATCAGTATGTAAAACAACTATATTTGTTTAAAATGATAATGACAGATGTGATATGAACCAGTATGAAAAACAACTATATATGGTTAAAATGATAATGACAGATATGATATGAACTACAATGTAAAACACTAATATGATATGAACTAGAATGTAAAACACTAATGTGATGTGATATGAACTAGAATGTAAAACACTAATATGATATGAACTAGAATGTAAAACACTAATGTGATATGATATGAACTAGAATATAAAACACGAATATGACATGAACTAGAATGTAAAACACTAATATGATATGAACTAGAATGTAAAACACTAATGTGATATGAACTAGAATGTAAACACTAATGTGATATGAACTAGAATGTAAAACACTACCATGATATGTACTACAATGTAAAACAGTAATATGATATGAACTAGAATGTATAACCACTAATATGATATGAACTAGAATGTAAAACACTAATGAGATATGATATGAACTAGAATGTAACACTAATATGATATGATATGAACTAGAATGTAAAACACTAGTATGCTATGAACTAGAATGTAAAACTCTAATGTGATATGATATGAACTAGAATGTAAAATACAAATTTTATGTGAATTAGAATGTAAAAAAAACTAGATGTATTTAAAATAATAATTTTAGATGTGATATGATAAAAAATAGAATGTGAAAACCACTAGATTTATTTAAAATTATAGTTTTAGATGTGATATGATTTAAATCAGTATGTAAAACAACTATATTTGGTTAAAATGATAATGACAGATATGATATGAACTACAATGTAAAACACTAATATGATATGAACTAGAATGTAAAACACTAATGTGATATGATATGAACTAGAATATAAAACACGAATATGACATGAACTAGAATGTAAAACACTAATATGATATGAACTAGAATGTAAAACACTAATGTGATATGAACTAGAATGTAAAACACTAATGTGATATGAACTAGAATGTAAAACTCTACTGTGATTTGAACTAGAATGTAAAACACTAATGTGATATGAACTAGAATGTAAAACACTAATGTGATATGATATGAACTAGAATGTAAAATACAAATATGATATGAACTAGAATGTAAAACACTAATATGATATGAACTAGAATGTAAAACACTAATATGATATGAACTAGAATGTAAAACACTAAGGTGATATGAACTAGAATGTAAAACACTAATGTGATATGAACTAGAATGTAAAACACTAATACGATATGAACTAGAATGTAAAACACTAATATGATATGAACTAGAATGTTAAACACTAATGTGATATGATATGAACTAGAATGTAAAACACTAATATGATATGAACTAGAATGTAAAACACTAATGAGATATGATATGAACTAGAATGTAAAACACTAATGTGATATGAACTAGAATGTAAAACACTAATGTGATATGAACTAGAATGTATAACACTAATATGATATGAACTAGAATGTAAACACTAATGAGATATGATATGAACTAGAATGTAAAACACTAGTATGCTATGAACTAGAATGTAAAACACTAATGTGATATGATATGAACTAGAATGTAAAGCACTAATGTGATATGATATGAACTAGAATGTAAAACACTAATTTGATATGAACTAGAATGTAAAACACTAATATGATATGAACTAGAATGTAAAACACTAATAAGATATGAACTAGAATGTAAAACACTAATGTGATATGATATGAACTAGAATGTAAAACACTAATATGATATGAACTAGAATGTAAAACACTAATATGATATGAACTAGAATGTAAAACATTAAGGTGATATGAACTAGAATGTAAAACACTAATGTGATATGAACTAGAATGTAAAACACTAATACGATATGAACTAGAATGTAAAACACTAATATGATATGAACTAGAATGTTAAACACTAATGTGATATGATATGAACTAGAATGTAAAACACTAATATGATATGAACTAGAATGTAAAACACTAATGTGATATGAACTAGAATGTAAAACACTACCATGATATGTACTACAATGTAAAACAGTAATATGATATGAACTAGAATGTATAACACTAATATGATATGAACTAGAATGTAAAACACTAATGTGATATGATATGAACTAGAATATAAAACACGAATATGACATGAACTAGAATGTAAAACACTAATATGATATGAACTAGAATGTAAAACACTAATGTGATATGAACTAGAATGTAAAACACTAATGTGATATGAACTAGAATGTAAAACACTACCATGATATGTACTACAATGTAAAACAGTAATATGATATGAACTAGAATGTATAACACTAATATGATATGAACTAGAATGTAAAACACTAATGAGATATGATATGAACTAGAATGTAACACTAATATGATATGATATGAACTAGAATGTAAACACTAGTATGCTATGAACTAGAATGTAAAACACTAATGTGATATGATATGAACTAGAATGTAAAGCACTAATGTGATATGATATGAACTAGAATGTAAAACACAATATGATATGAACTAGAATGTAAAACACTAATGTGATATGATATGAACTAGAATGTAAAATACAAATATGATATGAACTAGAATGTAAAACACTAATATGATATGAACTAGAATGTAAAACACTAATATGATATGAACTAGAATGTAAAACACTAAGGTGATATGAACTAGAATGTAAAACACTAATGTGATATGAACTACAATGTAAAACACTAATACGATATGAACTAGAATGTAAAACACTAATATGATATGAACTAGAATGTTAAACACTAATGTGATATGATATGAACTAGAATGTAAAACACTAATATGATATGAACTAGAATGTAAAACACTAATGAGATATGATATGAACTAGAATGTAAAACAGTAATATGATATGAACTAGAATGTATAACACTAATATGATATGAACTAGAATGTAAAACACTAATGAGATATGATATGAACTAGAATGTAACACTAATATGATATGATATGAACTAGAATGTAAAACACTAGTATGCTATGAACTAGAATGTAAAACACTAATGTGATATGATATGAACTAGAATGTAAAGCACTAATGTGATATGATATGAACTAGAATGTAAAACACAAATATGATATGAACTAGAATGTAAAACACTAATGTGATATGATATGAACTAGAATGTAAAATACAAATATGATATGAACTAGAATGTAAAACACTAATATGATATGAACTAGAATGTAAAACACTAATATGATATGAACTAGAATGTAAAACACTAAGGTGATATGAACTAGAATGTAAAACACTAATGTGATATGAACTACAATGTAAAACACTAATACGATATGAACTAGAATGTAAAACACTAATATGATATGAACTAGAATGTTAAACACTAATGTGATATGATATGAACTAGAATGTAAAACACTAATATGATATGAACTAGAATGTAAAACACTAATGAGATATGATATGAACTAGAATGTAAAACACTAATGTGATATGAACTAGAATGTAAAACACTAATGTGATATGAACTAGAATGTATAACACTAATATGATATGAACCAGAATGTAAAACACTAATGAGATATGATATGAACTAGAATGTAAAACACTAGTATGCTATGAACTAGAATGTAAAACACTAATGTGATATGATATGAACTAGAATGTAAAGCACTAATGTGATATGATATGAACTAGAATGTAAAACACTAATATGATATGAACTAGAATGTAAAACACTAATATGATATGAACTAGAATGTAAAACACTAATAAGATATGAACTAGAATGTAAAACACTAATGTGATATGATATGAACTAGAATGTAAAGCACTAATGTGATATGACATGAACTAGAATGTAAAACACAAATATGATATGAACTAGAATGTAAAACACTAATATGATATGAACTAGAATGTAAAACACTAATATGATATGAACTAGAATGTAAACATTAAGGTGATATGAACTAGAATGTAAAACACTAATGTGATATGAACTAGAATGTAAAACACTAATACGATATGAACTAGAATGTAAAACACTAATATGATATGAACTAGAATGTTAAACACTAATGTGATATGATATGAACTAGAATGTAAAACACTACCATGATATGTACTACAATGTAAAAACAGTAATATGATATGAACTAGAATGTATAACACTAATATGATATGAACTAGAATGTAAAACACTAATGAGATATGATATGAACTAGAATGTAACACTAATATGATATGATATGAACTAGAATGTAAAACACTAGTATGCTATGAACTAGAATGTAAAACACTAATGTGATATGATATGAACTAGAATGTAAAGCACTAATGTGACATGATATGAACTAGAATGTAAAACACAAATATGATATGAACTAGAATGTAAAATACAAATTTTATGTGAATTAGAATGTAAAAAAACTAGATGTATTTAAAATAATAATTTTTAGATGTGATATGATAAAAATAGAATGTGAAAACCACTAGATTTATTTAAAATTATAGTTTTAGATGTGATATGATTTAAATCAGTATGTAAAACAACTATATTTGGTTTAAAATGATAATGACAGATATGATATGAACTACAATGTAAACACTAATATGATTATGAACTAGAATGTAAAACACTAATGTGATGTGATATGAACTAGAATATAAAACACGAATATGACATGAACTAGAATGTAAAACACTAATATGATATGAACTAGAATGTAAAACACTAATGTGATATGAACTAGAATGTAAACCACTAATGTGATATGAACTAGAATGTAAAAACTAATGTGATTGAACTAGAATGTAAAACACTAATGTGATATGAACTAGAATGTAAAACACTAAGTGATGTGATATGAACTAGAATGTAAAACACGAATATGATATGAACTAGAATGTAAAACACTAATGTGATATGAACTAGAATGTAAAACACTAATGTGATATGAACTAGAATGTAAAACACTAATGTGATATGAACTAGAATGTAAAACACTAATGTGATATGAACTAGAATGTAAAACACTAATGTGATGTGATATGAACTAGAATGTAAAACACTAATGTGATATGAACTAGAATGTAAAACACTAATGTGATATGATATCTAGAATGTAAAACACTAATGTGATATGAACTAGAATGTAAAACACTAATGTGATGTGATATGAACTAGAATGTAAAACACTAATGTGATATGATATGAACTAGAATGTAAAACACTAATATGATATGAACTAGAATGTAAAACACTAATATGATATGAACTAGAATGTAAAACACTAATATGATATGAACTAGAATGTAAAACACTAATGTGATATGATATGAACTAGAATGTAAAATACAAATATGATATGAACTAGAATGTAAAACACTAATATGATATGAACTAGAATGTAAAACACTAAGGTGATATGAACTAGAATGTAAAACACTAATGTGATATGAACTAGAATGTAAAACACTAATGTGATATGAACTAGAATGTAAAACACTAATACGATATGAACTAGAATGTAAAACACCAATATGATATGAACTAGAATGTTAAAACTATGTGATATGATATGAACTAGAATGTAAAACACTAATATGATATGAACTAGAATGTAAACACTAATGAGATATGATATGAACTAGAATGTAAAACACTAAGTGATATGAACTAGAATGTAAAACACTAATGTGATATGAACTAGAATGTATAACACTAATATGATATGAACTAGAATGTAAAACACTAATGAGATATGATATGAACTAGAATGTAACACTAATATGATATGAACTAGAATGTAAAACACTAGTATGCTATGAACTAGAATGTAAAACACTAATGTGATATGATATGAACTAGAATGTAAAGCACTAATGTGATATGATATGAACTAGAATGTAAAATACAAATATGATATGAACTAGAATGTAAAACTCTAATGTGATATGATATGAACTAGAATGTAAAATACAAATTTTATGTGAATTAGAATGTAAAAAAAACTAGATGTATTTAAAATAATAATTTTAGATGTGATATGATAAAAAATAGAATGTGAAAACCACTAGATTTATTTAAAATTATAGTTTTAGATGTGATATGATTTAAATCAGTATGTAAAACAACTATATTTGTTTAAAATGATAATGACAGATGTGATATGAACCAGTATGAAAAAACAACTATTATGGTTAAAATGATAATGACAGATATGATATGAACTACAATGTAAAACACTAATATGATATGAACTAGAATGTAAAACACTAATGTGATGTGATATGAACTAGAATGTAAACACTAATATGATATGAACTAGAATGTAAAACACTAATGTGATATGATATGAACTAGAATATAAAACACGAATATGACATGAACTAGAATGTAAAACACTAATATGATATGAACTAGAATGTAAAACACTAATGTGATATGAACTAGAATGTAAAACACTATGTGATATGAACTAGAATGTAAAAACTAATGTGATTGAACTAGAATGTAAAACACTAATGTGATATGAACTAGAATGTAAAACACTAATGTGATGATATGAACTAGAATGTAAAACACTAATGTGATATGAACTAGAATGTAAAACACTAATATGATATGAACTAGAATGTAAAACACTAATATGATATGAACTAGAATGTAAAACACTATATGATATGAACTAGAATGTAAAACACTAATGTGATATATGAACTAGAATGTAAAACACAAATATGATATGAACTAGAATGTAAAACACAAATATGATATGAACTAGAATGTAAAACACTAATACGATATGAACTAGAATGTAAAACACTAATATGATATGAACTAGAATGTTAAAACACTAATGTGATATGATATGAACTAGAATGTAAAAACACTAATATGATATGAACTAGAATGTAAAAACTAATGAGATATGATATGAACTAGAATGTAAACACAACTAGTGATATGAACTAGAATGTAAAACACTAATGTGATATGAACTAGAATGTATAACACTAATATGATATGAACTAGAATGTAAAAACTAATGAGATATGATATGAACTAGAATGTAACACTAAATGATATGATATGAACTAGAATGTAAAACACTAGTATGCTATGAACTAGAATGTAAAACACTAATGTGATATGATATGAACTAGAATGTAAAGCACTAATGTGATATGATATGAACTAGATTTAAAACACTAATATGATATGAACTAGAATGTAAAACAAATATGATATGAACTAGAATGTAAACACTAATAAGATATGAACTAGAATGTAAAACACTAATGTGATATGATATGAACTAGAATGTAAGCACTAATGTGATATGATATGAACTAGAATGTAAAACACAATATGATATGAACTAGAATGTAAAACACTAATATGATATGAACTAGAATGTAAAACACTAATATGATATGAACTAGAATGTAAAACATTAAGGTGATATGAACTAGAATGTAAAACACTAATGTGATATGAATTAGAATGTAAACACTAATACGATATGAACTAGAATGTAAAACACTAATATGATATGAACTAGAATTTTAAACACTAATGTGATATGATATGAACTAGAATGTAAAACACTAATATGATATGAACTAGATGTAAAAAACACTAATGTGATATGAACTAGAATGTAAAACACTACCATGATATGTACTACAATGTAAAACAGTAATATGATATGAACTAGAATGTAAAACACTAATGAGATATGATATGAACTAGAATGTAAACACTAATGTGATATGAACTAGAATGTAAAACACTAATGTGATATGAACTAGAATGTAAAACACTAATGTGATATGAACTAGAATGTAAACTCTAATGTGATTTGAACTAGAATGTAAAACACTAATGAGATATGATATGAACTAGAATGTAACACTAAATGATATGATATGAACTAGAATGGAAAACACTAGTATGATATGAACTAGAATGTAAAACACTAATGTGATATGATATGAACTAGAATGTAAAACACACAATATGATATGAACTAGAATGTAAACACTAATATGATATGAACTAGAATGTAAAACACTAATATGATATGAACTAGAATGTAAAACACTAATAAGATATGAACTAGAATGTAAAACACTAATGTGATATGATATGAACTAGAATGTAAAGCACTAATGTGATATGATATGAACTAGAATGTAAAACACAGATATGATATGAACTAGAATGTAAAACACTAATACGATATGAACTAGAATGTAAAACACTAATATGATATGAACTAGAATGTAAACACTAAGTGATATGATATGAACTAGAATGTAAAACACGAATATGAAATGAACTAGAATGTAAAACACTAATGTGATATGAACTAGAATGTAAAACTCTAATGTGATTTGAACTAGAATGTAAAACACTAATGAGATATGATATGAACTAGAATGTAACACTAATATGATATGATATGAACTAGAATGGAAAACACTAGTATGCTATGAACTAGAATGTAAAACCACTAATGTGATATGATATGAACTAGAATGTAAAACACAAATATGATATGAACTAGAATGTAAAACACTATATGATATGAACTAGAATGTAAAACACTAATATGATATGAACTAGAATGTTAAACACTAATGAGATGTGTATAAGAGACAGTGATATGATATGAACTAGAATGTAAAGCACTAATGTGATATGATATGAACTAGAATGTAAAACACAAATATGATATGAACTAGAATGTAAAACACTAATACGATATGAACTAGAATGTGAAACACTAATATGATATGAACTAGAATGTTAAAACTAATGTGATATGATATGAACTAGAATGTAAAACACTAATATGAAATGAACTAGAATGTAAAACACTAATGTGATATGAACTAGAATGTAAACACTAATGTGATATGAACTAGAATGTAAAACACTAATATGATATGAACTAGAATGTAAAACACTATGTGATATGATATGAACTAGAATGTAAAACACTAATATGATATGAACTAGAATGTAAAACACATAATGTGATATGAACTAGAATGTAAACACTAATGTGATATGAACTAGAATGTAAAAACTAATGTGATTTGAACTAGAATGTAAAACACTAATGTGATATGAACTAGAATGTAAAACACTAATTGATGTGATATGAACTAGAATGTAAAACACTAATGTGATGTGAACTAGAATGTAAAAACTAATGTGATATGATTGAACTAGAATGTAAAAACACTAATGTGATATGAACTAGAATGTAAAACACTAATGTGATATGATATGAAAAAAAAAACAAAAAATGAAACTCGAATGTAAAAACACTAATGTGATATTATATGAACTAGAATGTAAAAAACAAATAATATGATATGAACTAGAATGTAAAACACTAATATGATATGAACTAGAATGTAAAACACTAATATGATATGAACTAGAATGTAAAACACTAATGTGATATGATATGAACTAGAATGTAAAATACAATATGATATGACTAGAATGTAAAACACTAATATGATATGAACTAGAATGTAAAACACTAAGGTGATATGAACTAGAATGTAAAACACTAATGTGATATGAACTAGAATGTAAAACACTATGTGATATGAACTAGAATGTAAAACACTAATACGATATGAACTAGAATGTAAAACAACAATATGATATGAACTAGAATGTTAAACACTAATGTGATATGATCGAACTAGAATGTAAAACACTAATATGATATGAACTAGAATCTAAAACACTAATGAGATATGATATGAACTAGAATGTAAAACACTAATGTGATATGAACTAGAATGTAAAAACACTAATGTGATATGAACTAGAATGTATAACACTAATATGATATGAACTAGAATGTAAAACACTAATGAGATATGATATGAACTAGAATGTAACACTAATATGATATGAACTAGAATGTAAAACACTAGTATGCTATGAACTAGAATGTAAAACACTAATGTGATATGATATGAACTAGAATGTAAAGCACTAATGTGATATGATATGAACTAGAATGTAAAATACAAATATGATATGAACTAGAATGTAAAATACAAATTTTATGTGAATTAGAATGTAAAAAAAACTAGATGTATTTAAAATAATAATTTTAGATGTGATATGATAAAAAATAGAATGTGAAAACCACTAGATTTATTAAAATATAGTTTTAGATGTGATATTTGTTAAATCAGTATGTAAAACAACTATATTTGTTTAAAATGATAATGACAGATGTGATATGAACAGTATGGAAAACAAATATATATGGGTTAAAATGATAATGACAGATATGATATGAACTACAATGTAAAAACACTAATATGATATGAACTAGAATGTAAAAACACTAATGTGATTGATATGAACTAGAATGTAAAAAACACTAATATGATATGAACTAGAATGAAAACACTAATGTGATATGATATGAACTAGAATATAAAACACGAATATGACATGAACTAGAATGTAAAACACTAATATGATATGAACTAGAATGTAAAACCATAATGTGATATGAATAGAATGTAAAACACTAATGTGATATGAACTAGAATGTAAAACTCTAATGTGATTTGAACTAGAATGTAAAACACTAATGTGATATGAACTAGAATGTAAAACACTAATGTGATGTGATATGAACTAGAATGTAAAAACACTAATGTGATGTGAACTAGAATGTAAAACACTAATATGATATGAACTAGAATGTAAAAACTAATATGATATGAACTAGAATGTAAAACACTAATATGATATGAACTAGAATGTAAAACACTAATGTGATATGATATGAACTAGAATGTAAAAACACAATATGATATGAACTAGAATGTAAAACACAATATGATATTGAACTAGAATGTAAAACACTAAACGATATGAACTAGAATGTAAAACACTAATATGATATGAACTAGAATGTTAAACACTAATGTGATATGATATGAACTAGAATGTAAAACACTAATATGATATGAACTAGAATGTAAAACACTGAGATATGATATGAACTAGAATGTAAAACACTAATGTGATATGAACTAGAATGTAAAACACATGTGATATGAACTAGAATGTATAACACTAATATGATATGAACTAGAATGTAAAAACTAATGAGATATGATATGAACTAGAATGTAACACTAATATGAATGATATGAACTAGAATGTAAAACACTAGTATGCTATGAACTAGAATGTAAAACACTAATGTGATATGATATGAACTAGAATGTAAAGCACTAATGTGATATGATATGAACTAGAATTTAAACACTAATATGATATGAACTAGAATGTAAAACACTAATATGATATGAACTAGAATGTAAAACACTAATAAGATATGAACTGAATGTAAAACACTAATGTGATATGATATGAAACTAGAATGTAAAGCACTAATGTGATATGATATGAACTAGAATGTAAACACAATATGATATGAAACTAGAATGTAAAACACTAATTATGATATGAACTAGAATGTAAAACACTAATATGATATGAACTAGAATGTAAAACATTAAGGTGATATGAACTAGAATGTAAAACACTAATGTGATATGAACTAGAATGTATTAAACACTAATACGATTATGAACTAGAATGTCAAACACTAATATGATATGAACTAGAATTTTAAACACTAATGTGATTATGATATGAACTAGATGTAAAACACTAATATGATATAACTAGAATGTAAAACACTAATGTGATATGAACTAGAATGTAAAAACACTACCATGATATGTACTCAATGTTAAAAACAGTAATATGATATGAATAGAATGTAAAACACTAATGAGATATGATATGAACTAGAATGTAACACACTATGTGTGATATGAACTAGAATGTAAAACACTAATGTGATATGAACTAGAATGTAAAACACTAATGTGATATGAACTAGAATGTAAAACCTAATGTGATTTGAACTAGAATGTAAAACATAAGTAGATGATATGAACTAGAATGTAACATAATATGATATGATATGAACTAGAATGTAAAACACTAGTATGCTATGAACTAGAATGTAAAACACTAATGTGATATGATATGAACTAGAATGTAAAACACAAATATGATATGAACTAGAATGTAAAACACCTAATATGATGAAAACTAGAATGTAAAACACTAATATGATATGAACTAGAATGTAAAAACACTAATATGATATGAACTAGAAGGTAAAACTATAAGTGATATGATATGAACTAGAATGTAAAGCACTAATGTGATATGATATGAACTAGAATGTAAAACACAGATATGATATGAACTAGATGTAAACACTAATACGATATGAACTAGAATGTAAAACACTAATATGATATGAACTAGAATGTTAAACACTAATGTGATATGATATGAACTAGAATGTAAAACAC